>NC_057794.1:396901523-396904108 GCF_018294505.1 Triticum aestivum | reverse complement strand
GAGTGCGGGCGGCGGCGGCTTGGCACGGCTGGGTTGGCAGCGGTGGTGGTGGCGTTGGGGCGAGGGTGGTGGCGTATATAAAGGGGCGGGGACGGCGACTTGGAGGAGGGGCAAGGCACGGCGGCTGCGGAGTCCAACTCGGACTCCGGTCCGAGTGGCGGCGGCGGCGGCGCGCGCGCAGGAGGGCGGCGGCGGCGGCCTGGCGCGGCTGGGCCTTAGGCCCAGTCGGCACGGAACCTCTTTCTTTTTTTTCTTTTTTTTAAAAAACTTCGCCGACCGAAATAAAATCCTAGAAAAAAATAAATAAAACCTAAAAAATGCCAAAACAATTTTTCACCGTCTAAATAAAATATTTAGAACAAGATGAACATTTTCTTGGCCCTAAAGTGCAATTTTGAAAACATGCAATTTTTCTAATGCAAATAAAATCCGAATAAAATCCAATTTAATGATTTTAATATTTTTCCTCCAATATTTCATTTATTTTGGAGAAATCATATTATCTCCTCTCTTTAATTTTTAATGTGAAATATTTTTTGGAGAGAAATAATTAAAATCAAATCCTCTTTTCGTTATTTGATAAAAGAATCAAATATGAAGACCGGGAAATCCCCAACTCTCTCCGAGGGTCCTTGAGCTGCTTAGGATTTCGAGGATTACGGAACAGAAAAGCAATAAAACATGATATGCATGGATGATCTATGTATAACATTCCAAATTGAAAATTTGGAATGTTACAGGTTGTAGGGGCGGCTATTTATAGCCTAGGGAGCAGCCCGACATGATAAGACATAAATGCCCTTAAATGATATGACCGTTAGGTGGGAAGATATTTTGGGACAGCTGGCGCGTAGCACAGCAACGGTCGGAAATTTGACTATCAAATTCCTCAGGGCTATCATGTTCCTCACTTGTAGGCAATCCGCACTAGCGAATTCCTAACTCCTCAGTCAGAACAAATTCCTCAGAGACCAGAAGAACTTCATCTCTGTCACTGAAGAAATTGACCGGGCTGTATGAGATTTCCAATGGCTTCACTTGAAGGGATTGGTAGGTGTAGGATTTGAGTTGAGCATCACTTGGAAATTTTTCCTTAGTATTTCCTCGACCCCCTTTAACAGTACGGTATTTCCTATGACTCAAGAAAGAGAAAAAGAAACTACGAAAAAAAAGTCTTCATGCTTCATGTTACTCGAATGAATACCAAGTCTTCAGGATTACACCAATTTCTTCACTTTCAAAGTCTTCAGAAAGTCTTCAGAAATCCAAAGTCTTCAGTCGAAGAACTTCATTTTTAGGGGTCGACTTTCTCTATAAATATCAAACTCCTCATAGACTTATAGACCTGTGTACACTCACAAACGCATCAGTCCCTTAACCCATAAGTCTTCAATACACCAAAATCACTAAGGGGCACTAGATGCACTTACATGAAGAAAGCAATAGCAATAAACTAAACGATCATAGTGCTAAGCTAACGGATGGGTCTAGTCCATCACATCATTCTCTAATGATGTGATCCCGTTCATCAAATAACAACACATGTCTATGGCTAGGAAACTTAATCATCCTTGATTAACGAGCTAGTCAAGTAGAGGCATACTAGGGACACTCTGTTTGTCTATGTATTCACACATGTATCAAGTTTCCGATTAATACAATTCTAGCATGAATAATAAACATTTATCATTGTGACGCCCGGATAATTAAGCTACAGTGATCCCCCGCTAATGATGCCACGTCACCTCGGTTACTATTGATAAACTCGCATTGATTCGAAACCGATTCAAATTCAAGTCCAAAATGAAGTCAAAAATAAAAGTTTTCAAATGTCAAAACTAAAACGTGCAAACTATGAAAATTAATTCATAAGTATTGTTAGTGAAGAAACCAAGTTTTTATATAATGTTTAAGTCCTCAAAAGAAATGAAAATAGTAGCTAAAACAATTAGTTAAATGCCTTTTCTAATATGTAAAATTTCAAACAAAATTTATTTGGGGCTAGCACTTTTTGTGGCAGTGGCATAAATTGTAACACTATTTTAGGTGCCACTTTTGTATTTTTATTGATACTAAAATAAAACATATTAGCAGTAAAAGAAAATTAATAAAAGGAAAACATTACAAAAGCAAAAACAAAACAAAAGCAAAGAGGACCCCCCTGACCAACTCGGCCAACAGGCCCAGCTGACCACCCACGCGACCCAGCCGGCCCATCGCGGCTGTATAACCACCACACACCCGAACCCTAGACCGACCCCTTCCCCACTCCCCCTCCTACAACCTCCTCTGCCCCTCGATCTGAATCGGGGAAAACGGTGCCCCGACCCCATCGCCTCATCGCCTCACGGACGCCGCCGCCTCCCCGCCGTCCTCTACCTCGCCGGCCTGCCTCCTCGACGTCGACGCGCCGTCTCCATCCTCCTCCTCACGCCCCGCTGCCCCCGTCCCTACACCACCCCGTGAGGCCCCCACTTCCTCCTTTCCCCACGGCCACCGTCGCCCCGCTCCGGCACGGTGCGCACTCACCGCGACTGGCGCCAACCCGCACCCGCGCACGCATACGCCGTCGCCCGCACTGGCCT
>NC_057794.1:396888971-396901109 GCF_018294505.1 Triticum aestivum | reverse complement strand
CCCGTCCGCGCCCCCCTGCTGGCTACTGACCGCGTGCACCGCGCCGCGCCCGCGTCCATGCCGCACCTGCCAAGCCGCTCCCCGCCGCTAGCGCCCCGCCTGCTTGCTCCCCGCGTGTCCTGCCTGCGATGCCGCCTTCTGCTGACGCCCGGCCAGCCCCGCTGCTCTCTACCGCGCGCACGGGCCGCTCGCGCCGCCCGCCCGCACAGGCCACCGCTCGCCGGAGCCTTCTGCCGCCCATGTGTGTGTCGCCCGCACGCCTCGCAACTCGCTCGCCGCCGCTTGTCGTCTCGCCGTTTACCGTGTCGCGCCCTCGCTCCCATCCCCGGCGCGGCCTCGCCGTTGCTGCTACCTCCCTAGGCAGCCGGCCTTGTCGTGCCCGTGGACGGCGCCCCCTATCGATCTGGGCATCTGCCCAATCGGGCCGGATGCCTGCGCCCGAAACCGCTACGCCCCCTGCCTATGACACAGGGGGCCCACCCCAGAACTGCTTAAAAAAAATAATAATAATAAAATAAGTAATTAATTAAAGAGTTAATTAATGTAATTAATTTTGATTAATTAAACTAAACAATTAATTAAACTAATTAATCATAATTAGATTAATCTAATATCTAATTAACCTAACTAATCTGTTAGTTAGGGTGATGTGTCAATGACAGATGGGACCCACACGTCAGTTTGACCCAGTCAACCCCCTGTTGACTGCTGACGTCATGCTGATGTCATGATGACGTCAGCAAACACTATTCTAGATAATGTTGAATTAAAATAATTAAATAAACCCTAAAAATGATTTAATTCTTTTAAAATTAATATAAAATAAACCGTAGCTCGGATGAAAAAACTTTGTATATGAAAGTTGCTCAGAACGATGAGACGAATCCAGATACGTAGTTCGTTCGCCCGTCACACATCCCTAGCATAGTGAACACGCAACTTTCTCCCTCCGGTTCATCTGCCCGAAAACGCGAAACACCGGGAATACTTTCCCGAATGTCCCCCCCCCCCTTACCTTCTGCTCTCTTGGTGGACTTACCTTCTGCTCCCTTCTACATGCTGCAAGATGGAGGTGGCCAGAAGTGTAGTCTTCGACAGGACTAGCTATCCCCCTTTTACTCCGGCATTCTGCAGTTCAGTCCACATATGATACCCCCTTTTCCATTTGATACCAATGCATACATATGTAGTGTAGCTCCTTGCTTGCGAGTACTTTGGATGAGTACTCATGGTTGCTTTGCTCCCCCTTTTCCCCCTTCCTATACCCGATTGCTGCGACTAGACGATGGAGTCCAGGAGCCAGACGCCAGTGTCGATGACTACTACTACTACTCGGGAGGTGCCTACTACTACATGCAGCCCGCTGGCGATGACCAGGAGTAGTTTAAGAGGATCCCCGGCAGGAGGCCTGTGCCTCTTTCGATCTGTTTCCCAGTTTGTGCTAGCCTTCTTAAGGCAAACTTGTTTAACTTATGTCTGTACTCAGATATTGTTGCTTCCGCTGACTCGTCTATGATCGAGCTCTTGTATTCGAGCCCTCGAGGCCCCTGGCTTGTAATATGATGCTTATATGACTTAATTTATTTGTAGAGTTGTGTTGTGATATCTTCCCGTGAGTCCCTGATCTTGATCGTACACGTATGCGTGTATGATTAGTGTACGATTGAATCGGGGTGTCACAAGTTGTATGGGTACTCCGATTTTCAGTATGAACATTTGAAGCACAATGATAAAATTTCTTTATAAATTACCCCAAGCACCGTTGTATGGGTAATGTCATCAAATTTCCCCTTTTCCTAAAGGGTTTTCTATGATATATCCTGTCATGGATATCATACTTTGCTTGTCCTTGGGAAGGATATACCCTTGAAATATGTGTTTAAACACATTTTCCTTTCCATTGTTCTGTTTAAACTGATAATCATATTTTTTCCTTTTCATTGGTTGGGTTAACGTTTCTTGTGATCTAAATGATCTAAGCAGTAATATTCTCCTGCTTATGTAAACACCTCGGTGTACAATTCTGTTAGCAAGACCCTGTTACTATTGTTGATGATATTCCGGTAATCACCGATGGACGAGAACTTTGCCTATTGGTCCGCCTTGTTTCAACGAGCAGGGAAATGGTCCTCTTCATCCCTCGCCCTTGGTACCAACGTTGTTGCCAACTTAACTGGCAGGCTATCCTCTGACATACCTTGTTATCTTGACCGTGCACCTGATAGCGCTTTCCTGCTTTCAACCCACATGGTGGGCCCATAACCCACAGGTTCCAGGATCGAAACCTGACTCTCCTGTACACCCCATGTTCCCAAAGTTATTCCTCGCACGTGGCCTCATATGTAATTCATGAGCCACCTTTCGATGAGATCATCAAATCAGGTATCAGACGCAATACTTATTCTCGTTGCTCTGGGCCCCCTTTCACACTTTGTTTAGGCATCGAACGATTGCCTACCTGCTCAAAACTTCTCATGGTACCTCCTTACATTGCTCTTGGAAATTTCTTAAGTTTCAATTCGAGAGTTACTTTCCGCCACCTTCCCTGATGTTATCTACTCGATAAGCAACCTTGTAGAGGTCCGTTCTTCCGGAATAACCACCCTTTATTCTTTCGTAACTACAATGGGGTTCCCCGGAGAAGGGACGACAACTTCGTCATGATGCATTGGAATAAAGAAGTGAAGACATCAACGAAAAGGGATTAACTGTTGGGGAACGTAGCAGAAATTCAAAATTTTCCTACGTGTCACCAAGATCTATCTATGGAGAAACCAGCAACGAGGGGAAGGAGAGTGCATCTACATACCCTTGTAGATCGCTACGCGGAAGCGTTCAAGTGAACGGGGTTGATGGAGTCGTACTCGTCGTGATTCAAATCACCGATGATCCTAGTGCTGAACGGACGGCACCTCCGTGTTCAACACACGTACAGCCCGGTGACGTCTCATACGCCTTGATCTAGCAAGGGGAGAAGGAGAGGTTGGGGAAGACTCCATCCAGTAGCAGCACGACGGTGTGGTGGTGGTGGAGGAGCGTGGTACTCCAGCAGGGCTTTGCCAAGCACCACGAGATATGAGGAGAAAGAGAGGTAGGGCTGCGCCAGGGAGAGGTCAAGAACTCATGTGTGTTGGGCAGCCCAAACCTCAAGTATATATAGGGGGAGGGGTTGCGCCCCCACCTAGGGTTCCCTCCCTAGGGGTGGCGGCAGCCCCTAGATCCCATCTAGGTGGCGGCCACAAGGGGGAGATGGGGAGGCGCACCTGGGGTGGGCCTTAGGGCCCATCTGCCCTAGGGTTTGCCCCCCTCCCTCTTGGCGGCGCCTTGGGCCCTTGTGGGGGGGCGCACCAGCCCACCTGGGGCTGGTCCCCTCCCACACTTGGCCCATGTAGCCCTCCGGGGCTTGTGGCCCCACTTGGTGGACCCCCGGGACCCTCCCGGTGGTCCCGGTACGTTACCGATAAACCCCGAAACTTTTCCGGCGACCAAAACAGGATTTCCCATATATAAATCTTTACCTCCGGACCATTTCGGAACTCCTCGTGACGTCCGGGATCTCATCCGGGACTCCGAACAATATTCAGTAACCACGTATATCTATTCCCTATAACCCTAGCGTCATCGAACCTTAAGTGTGTAGACCCTACGGGTTCAGGAAACATGTAGACATGACCGAGATAACTCTCTGGTCAATAACCAACAGCGAGATCTGGATACCCATGTTGGCTCCCACATGCTCCATGATGATCTCATCAGATGAACCACGATGTCATGGACTTAATCAATCCCGTATACAATTCCCTTTGTCTAGCGGTACGATACTTGCCCGAGATTCGATCGTCGGTATCCCGATACCTTGTTCAATGTCGTTACCGGCAAGTCTCTTTACTCGTGCCAACCCAACAGACACTTTCGGAGATACCTGTAGTGTACCTTTATAGCCACCCAGTTACGTTGTGACGTTTGGCACACCCAAAGCACTCCTGCGGTATCCGGGAGTTGCACAATCTCATGGTCTAAGGAAATGATACTTGACATTAGAAAAGCTTTAGCATACGAACTACATGATCTTGTGCTAGGCTTAGGATTGAGTCTTGTCCATCACATCATTCTCCTAATGATGTGATCCCGTTATCAATGACATCCAATGTCCATGGTCAGGAAACCGTAACCATCTATTGATCAACGAGCTAGTCAACTAGAGGCTTACTAGGGACATGGTGTTGTCTATGTATCCACACATGTATCTGAGTTTCCTATCAATACAATTCTAGCATGGATAATAAACGATTATCATGAACAAGGAAATATAATAATAATCAATTTATTATTGCCTCTAGGGCATATTTCCAACAGTCTCCCACTTGCATAGAGTCAATAATCCAGTTCACATCGATATGTGATTAACACTCAAGGTCACATCCCCATGTGACTAACACCCAAAGAGTTTACTAGAGTCAATAATCTAGTTCACATTACCATGTGATTAACACTCGATGAGTTCTGGGTTTGATCATGTTATGCTTGTGAGAGATGTTATAGTCAACGGGTCTGAATCTTTCAGATCCGTGTGTGCTTTACAAATCTCTATGTCATCTCCTAGATGCAGCTACCATGTTTTATTTGGAGCTATTCCAAATAACTATTCTACTATACGAATCCAGTTTACTACTTAGAATAATCTGGATTAGTGTCAAAGTTTGCATCGGCGTAACCCTTTACGACAAACTCTTTTACCACCTCCATAATCGAGAAAATTCCTTAGTCCACTAGTTACTAAGGATAACTTTGACCGCTGTCCTGTGATCCATTCTTGGATCACTCTTGTACCCCTTGACTGACTCATGGCAAGGCACACTTCAGGTGTGGCACACAGCATAGCATACTATAGAGAGCCTATGACAAAAGCATAGGGGACGACCTTCGTCCTTCCTCTTTCTTCTGCCGTGGTCGAGCTTTAAGTCTTAACTTCATACCTTACAACTCAGGCAAGAACTCCTTCTTTGACGGATCCATCTTGAACACCTTCAAGATCATGTCAAGGTATGTGCTCATTTGAAAGTACCATTAAGCGTTTTGATCTATCCTTATAGATCTTGATGCTCAATGTTCAAGTAGCTTAATCCAGGCTTTCCATTGAAAAACACTTTTCAAATAACTCTGCATGCTTTCCAGAAATTCTACATCATTTCCGATCAACAATATGTTAACAACATATACTCATCAGAAATTCTATAGTGCTCCCACTCACTTCTTTGGAAATACAAGTTTCTCATAAACTTTGTATACACCCAAAACTTTGATCATCTCATCAAAGCATACATTCCAACTCCGAGATGCTTACTCCAGTCCTTAGAAGGATTGCTGGAGCTTTGCATACTTGTTAGCATCTTTCAGGATTGACTAAACCTTCCGGTTGTATCACATACAACCTTTCCTCAAAAATCGTCGAGGAAACAATGTTTTGACATCCTATCTGCAAGATTTCATAAATAATGCAGCAATTGCTAATATAATTCCAACAGACTCTTAGCATCGCTACGAGTGAGAAAGTCTCATCGTAGTCAACTCCTTGAACTTGTCGGAAAACATCTTAATGACAAGTCGAGCTTTCTTAATGGTGATACTTGCCATCATTGTCTGTCTTCCTTTTAAAAATCCATCTGTACTCAATAGCCTTACGACCATCGAGCCGTTCCGCCAAAGTCTACACTTTGTTTTCATATATGGACCCTCTCTCGGATTATATGGCCTCGAGCCATTTTGGAATCCAGGCCCACCATCGCTTCTCGATAGCTCGTAGGTTCATTGTTGTCTAGCAACATGACTTCCAAGACAGGATTACGTACCACTCTGAAGTAGTACGCATCCTTGTCATCCTACAAGGTTTGGTAGTGACTTGATCTGAAGTTTCATGATCACTATCATAAGCTTCCACTTCAATTGGTGTAGGTGCCACAGGAACAACTTCCTGTGCCCTGCCACACACTAGTTGAAGAGACGGTTCAATAACCTCATCAAGTCTCCACCATCCTCCCACTCAATTCTTTCGAGAGAAACTTTTCCTCGAGAAAGGACCCGATTCTAGAAACAATCCCTTATTGCTTTCGAATCTGAGACAGGAGGTATACCCAACTGTTTTGGGTGTCCTATGAAGATGCATTTATCCGCTTTGGGTTCGAGCTTATCAGCCTGAAATTTTTTCACATAAGCGTCGCAGCCCCAAACTTTTAAGAAATGACAGCTTAGTTTTCTCTAAACCATAGTTCATACGGTGTCATCTCATCGGAATTACGTGGTGCCCCTTTTAAAGTGAATGTGGTTGTCTCTAATGCCTAACCCATAAACCATCATGGTAATTCGATAAGAGACATCATGGTATGCATCATATCCAATAGGGTGCAGTTACGATGTACGGACACACCATCACACCATGGTGTTCCTGGCTGTATTGGTTGTGAAACAATTTCCACAATGTCTTAATTCTGTGCCAAACTCGTAATTCAGATATTCATCTCTACGATCATATCATAGACATTTTATCCTCTTGTCACGACGATGTTCAACTTCACTCTGAAATTACTTGAACCTTTCAATAATTCAGACTTTTGTTTCATCAAGTAAATATACTCAGTATCTACTCAAATCATCTATGAAGTAAGAACATAACGATATCCACTACATGCCTCAGCACTCATTAGACTGCGCACATCAAGATGTATTACTTCCAACAAGTTGCTTTCTTGTTCCATTTTACTGAAAACGAGGCTTTCAGTCATCTTGCCCATGTGGTATGATTTGCATGTCTCAAGTGATTCAAAATCAAGTGAGTCCAAACGATCCATCTGTATAGAGTTTCTTCATGCATATCTACCAACAAACATGGTTCGCATGTCTCAATCCTTTCAAAAATGAGTGAGTCCAAAGATCCATCAACATGGAGCTTCTTCATGCGTTTTATACCGATATGACTTAAGTGGCAGTGCCACAAGTAGGTGGTACTATCATTACTATCTTATATCTTTTGGCATGAACATGTGTATCACTACGATCGAGATTCAATAAACCATTCATTTTAGGTGTAAGACCATTGAAGGTATTATTCAAATAAACAGAGTAACCATTATTCTCCTTAAATGAATAACCGTATTGCGATAGACGTAATCCAATCATGTCTATGCTCAACGCAAACACCAAATAACAATTATTTAGGTTTTAATACCAATCTCGATGGTAGAGGGAGCGTACGATATTTGATCAACCTTGGAAATACTTCCAACACATATCGTCATCTCACCTTTTAGCTAGTCTCTGTTTATTTCGTAGCCTTTTGTTTCGAGTTACTAACACTTGGCAACCGAACCGGTATCTAATACCCTGGTGCTACCAGGAGTACTAGTAAAGTAACATTGTAATGCATATCCAATATACTTCTGTCGACCTTGCCAGCCTTCTCATCTACCAAGTATCTAGGGTGGTTCTGCTTCAGTGACTGTTCCCCTTATTACAGAAGCATTTAGTCTCGGGCTTGGGTTCAACTTTGGGTTTCTTCACTAGAACAACAGCTAATTTGCCATTTCATGAAGTATCCCTTCTTGCCCTTGCCCTTCTTGAAACTAGTGGTTTCACCAACCATCAACAATTGATGCTCCTTCTTGATTTCTACTTTTGTGGTGTCAAACATCGCGAATATCTCAAGGATCATCATATATGTCCCTGATATATTATAGTTCATCACGAAGCTCTAGCAGCTTGGTGGTAATGACTTTGGAGAACTATCACTATTTCATCTGGAAGATCAACTCCCACTTGATTCAAGTGATTGTTGTACTCAGACAATCTGAGCACAAGCTCAACAATTGAGCTTTTCTCCCTTAGTTTGCAGGCTAAGAAAATCGTCGGAGGTCTTATACCTCTTAACGTGGGCACGAGCCTAAAATCCCAATTTCAGCCCTCGAAACATCTCATATGTTTCGCGACATTTTAAAACGTCTTCGGTGCCTCAACTCTAAACCGTTTAACTGAACTATCACGTAGTTATCAAAATGTGTATGTCAGATGTTCGCAACATCCACAGACGACGTTCGAGGTTCAGCACACTGAGCGGTGCATTAAGGACATAAGCCTTTTACTGTCTACATAATTGCTACTATCAACTTTCAACTAATTTTTCTCTAGGAACATATCTAAACAGTAGAACTAAAGCGCGAGCTACGACATAATTTGCAAAATCCTTTTGACTATGTTCAGGATAAACAAGTTCATCTTATGAACTCCCACTCAGATAGACACCCCTCTAGTCATCTAAGTGATTACATGATCCGAGTCAACTAGGTCGTGTCCGATCATCACGTGAGACGGACTAGTCAACATCGGTGAACATCTTCATGTTGATCGTATCTTCTATACGACTCATGCTCGACCTTTCGGTCTCTTGTGTTCCGAGGCCATGTCTGTACATGCTAGGCTCGTCAAGTCAACCTAAGTGTTTCGCGTGTGTAAATCTGGCTTACACCCGTTGTATGTGAACATAAGAATCTATCACACCCGATCATCACGTGGTGCTTCGAAACGACGAACTTTCGCAACGGTTCACAGTTAGGGGGAACACTTTCTTGAAATTTTAATGAGGGATCATCTTATTTACTACCGTCGTTCTAAGCAAATAAGATGCAAAAACATGATGAACATCACATGCAATCAAAAGGTGACATGATATGGCCATCATCACTTTGCTCCTTTTGATCTCCATCTTCGGGGCTCCATGATCATCATCATCACCGGCATGACACCATGATCTCCATCATCATGATCTCCATCATCGTGTCTTCATGAAGTTGTCTCGCCAACTATTACTTCTACTACTACAGCTAACGGTTAGCAATAAAGTAAAGTAATTACATGGCGTTTGTTCAATGACACGTGGGTCATATAATAAATAAAGACAACTCCTATGGCTCCTGCCGGTTGTCATACTCATCGACATGCAAGTCGTGATTCCTATTACAAGAACATGATCAATCTCATACATCACATATCATTCATCACATTCTTCTTGGCCATATCACATCACATAGCATACCCTGCAAAAACAAGTTAGACGTCCTCTAATTGTTGTTTGCATGTTTTACGTGGCTGCTATGGGTTTCTGGCAAGAACATCTCTTACCTACGCAAAAACCACAACGTGATATGCCAATTGCTATTTACCCTTCATAAGGACCCTTTTCATCGAATCCGATCTGACTAAAGTGGGAGAGACAGACACCCGCTAGCCACCTTATGCAACTAGTGCATGTCAGTCGGTGGAACCAGTCTCACGTAAGAGTACGTGTAAGGTCGGTCCGGGCCGCTTCATCCCACAATGCCGCCGAATCAAGATTGGACTAGTAACGGTAAGCATATTGAACAAAATCAACGCCCACAACTACTTTGTGTTCTACTCGTGCATAGAAACTACGCATAGACCTAGCTCATGATGCCACTGTTGGGGAGCGTAGCAGAAATTCAAAATTTTCCTACGTGTCACCAAGATCTATCTATGGAGAAACCAGCAACGAGGGGAAGGAGAGTGCATCTACATACCCTTGTAGATCGCTACGCGGAAGCGTTCAAGTGAACGGGGTTGATGGAGTCGTACTCGTCGTGATTCAAATCACCGATGATCCTAGTGCCGAACGGACGGCACCTCCGTGTTCAACACACGTACAGCCCGGTGACGTCTCCTACGCCTTGATCCAGCAAGGGGAGAAGGAGAGGTTGGGGAAGACTCCATCCAGCAGCAGCACGACGGCGTGGTGGTGGTGGAGGAGCGTGGTACTCCAGCAGGGCTTCGCCAAGCACCGCGAGATATGAGGAGAAAGAGAGGTAGGGCTGCGCCAGGGAGAGGTCAAGAACTCATGTGTGTTGGGCAGCCCAAACCTCAAGTATATATAGGGGGAGGGGAGGGGCTGCGCCCCCACCTAGGGTTACCTCCCTAGGGGTGGCGGCAGCCCCCAGATCCCATCTGGGTGGCGGCCACAAGGGGGAGAGGGGGAGGCGCACCTGGGGTGGGCCTTAGGGCCCATCTGCCCTAGGGTTTGCCCCCCCCCCTTCCCTCTTGGAGGCGCCTTGGGCCCTTGTGGGGGGGGCGCACCAGCCCACCTGGGGCTGGTCCCCTCCCACACTTGGCCCATGTAGCCCTCCGGGGCTTGTGGCCCCACTTGGTGGACCCCCGGGACCCTCCCGGTGGTCCCGGTACGTTACCGATAAACCCCGAAACTTTTCCGGCGACCAAAATAGGACTTCCCATATATAAATCTTTACCTCCGGACCATTCCGGAACTCCTCGTGACGTTTGGGATCTCAACCGGGACTCCGAACAATATTCGGTAACCACGTATATCTATTCCCTATAACCCTAGTGTCATCGAACCTTAAGTGTGTAGACCCTACGGGTTCGGGAAACATGCAGACATGACCGAGATAACTCTCTGGTCAATAACCAACAGCGGGATCTGGATACCCATGTTGGCTCCCACATGCTCCACGATGATCTCATCGGATGAACCATGATGTCATGGACTTAATCAATCCCGTATACAATTCCCTTTGTCTAGCGGTACGATACTTGTCCGAGATTCGATCGTCGGTATCCCGATACCTTGTTCAATCTCGTTACCGGCAAGTCTCTTTACTCGTTCCATAACACATCATACCGTGATCAACTCCTTGATCACATTGTGCACATTATGATGATGTCCTACCGAGTGGGCCCAGAGATACCTCTCCGTTTACATGGAGTGACAAATCCCAGTCTTGATTCGTGCCAACCCAACAGACACTTTCGGAGATACCTGTAGTGTACCTTTATAGCCACCCAGTTACGTTGTGACGTTTGGCACACCCAAAGCACTCCTGCGGTATCCGGGAGTTGCACAATCTCATGGTCTAAGGAAATGATACTTGACATTAGAAAAGCTTTAGCATACGAACTACATGATCTTGTGCTAGGCTTAGGATTGAGTCTTGTCCATCACATCATTCTCCTAATGATGTGATCCCGTTATCAATGGCATCCAATGTCCATGGTCAGGAAACCGTAACCATCTATTGATCAACGAGCTAGTCAACTAGAGGCTTACTAGGGACATGGTGTTGTCTATGTATCCACACATGTATCTGAGTTTCCTATCAATACAATTCTAGCATGGATAATAAACGATTATCATGAACAAGGAAATATAATAATAATCAATTTATTATTGCCTCTAGGGCATATTTCCAACATTAACTTCTTCAAGAAGAGTAGCCAAGACCGAGAAGATCCGTTGGAATATCGTAACCAGACCTTTTCCCCTAACTCTACCTCTTAAATCTCGGGACGAGATTTCTTGTAGTGGAGGAGAATTGTGACGCCCGGATAATTAAGCTACAGTGATCCCCCGCTAATCATGCCACGTCACATCGATTACTATTGATAAACTCGCGTTGATTCGAAACCGATTCAAATTCAAGTCCAAAACGAAGTCAAAAATAAAAGTTTTCAAATGTCAAAACTAAAATGTGCAAACTATGACAATTAATTCATAAGTATTGTTAGTGAAGAAACCAAGTTTTTATATAATGTTTAAGTGCTCAAAAGTAATGAAAATAGTAGCTAAAACAATTAGTTAAATGCCTTTTCTAATATGTAAAATTTCAAACAAAATTTATTTGGGGCTAGCACTTTTTGTGGCTGTGGCATAAATTGTAACACTATTTTAGGTGCCACTTTTGTATTTTTATTGATACTAAAATAAAACATATTAGCAGTAAAAGAAAATTAATAAAAGGAAAACATTACAGAAGCAAAAACAAAACAAAAGCAAAGAGGACCCCCCTGGCCAACTGGGCCAACTGGCCCAGCTGACCACCCACGCGACCCAGCCGGCCCATCGCGGCTGTATAACCACCGCACACCCGAACCCTAGACCGACCCCTTCCCCACTCCCCCCTCTCGGTCCACTCCCCCTCCCACGACCTCCTCTGCCCCTCGATCTGGATCGAGGAAAACGGTGCCCCGACCCCATCGCCTCGTCGCCTCCCGGACGCCGCCGCCTCCCCGCCGTCATGCCTCCTCGACGTCGACGCGCCGTCTCCATCCTCCTCCTCACGCCCC
>NC_057794.1:396864967-396888564 GCF_018294505.1 Triticum aestivum | reverse complement strand
AGCGCGCCATAGCGTGCACGCGCGCTCGCGCTCGGCTGCGCCCGCCCACGCCCGTCTGCGCCCCCCTGCTGGCTACTGACCGCCCGCGCCGCCCGCGTCTCTGCCGCACCTGCCAAGCCGCTCCCCGCCACTAGCGCCCCGCCTGCTTGCTCCTCGCGTGCCCTGCCTGCGATGCCGCCTTCTGCTGATGCCCGGCCACCCCCGCTGCTCTCCGCCGCGCGCACGGGCGGCTCGCGTTGCCCGCCCGCACAGGCCATCGCTCGCCGGAGCCTTCTGCCGCCCATGTGTGTGTCGCCTGCATGCCTCGCAACTCGCTCGCCTGCATGCCTCGCAACTCGCTCGCCGTCGCTTGTTGTCTCGCCGTTTACTGCGTCGCGCCCTCGCTCCTGTCCCCGGTGCCACCCCGGTGTGGCCTCGCCGTTGCCGCTGCCCCCCCAAGCGGCCGGCCTTGCCGTGCCCGTGGGTGGCGCCCCCTATCGATCTGGGCATCTGCCCAATCGGGCCAGATGCCTGCGCCCGAAACCGCTACGCCCCCTGCCTATGACACAAGGGGCCCACCCCGAGAACTGTTTAAAAAAAATAAATAATAAAAATAATTAATTAATTAATTAAAGAATTAATTAACTTAATTAATTTTGATTAATTAAACTAAACAATTAATTAAACTAATTAATCATAATTAGATTAATCTAATATCTAATTAATCTAACTAATCTGTTAGTTAGGGTGATGTGTCAATGACAGATGGGACCCACACGTCAGTTTGACCCAGTCAACTCCCTGTTGACTGATGACGTCAGCAGACACTATTCTGGATAATGTTGAATTAAAATAATTAAATAAACCCTAAAATGATTTAATTCTTTTAAAATTAATATAAAATAAACCGTAGTTCGGATGAATAAACTTTGTATATGAAAGTTGCTCAGAACGACGAGACGAATCCGGATACGCAGTCCGTTCGCCCGTCACACACCCCTAGCATAGTGAACACGCAATTTTCCCCCTCCGGTTCATCTGCCCGAAAACGCAAAACATCGGGAATACTTTCTCGGATGTTTCCCCCCCTTCGCCGGTATCGCCTATCCCTACGTTAGGTCACCCCAAGCGCTGTGTATTGCCATGTCTTTCTTTGTGATGCTTTTGATTGCTCTGTTATTTATTGTGTTCCCCCTCCGTTACTTCTTTCCGGTAGACCTCGAGACCGCCGCCGGCGACCCCCAGTTCGACTACAGTGTCGACGACCCCTCCTTGCCAGAGCAACCAGGCAAGCCCCCCCCCCCTTGATCACCAGATATTGCCTATTCTTCTCTAGTGCTTGCATTAGAGTAGTGTAGCATGTCACTACTTTCCATTAATCCTATTCTGATGCATAGCATGTCATTGTTGCTCCAGCTGTTGATACCTTACCTGCAATCCTAAATGCTTAGTATAGGATGCTAGTTTACCATCAGTGGCCCTACATTCTTGTCTGTCTGTCATGCTATACTATCGGGCCGTGATCACGTCGGGTGTTGATCACGGGTATATGCTATACCTATTACACATGATATATGTTGTGACTAAAGTTGGGTTGGCTCGTTGAGTACCCGCGGTGGATTCATGAATTGGGGGCTGGAAGGACATACTTTCCCGACGGCCCTCTGTGTGGATCTTTGTGGCGAAGCGACAGGGCAGGTTGAGACCACCTAGGAGAGAGGTGGGCCTGGCCCTGGTCGACGTTCACGGTTACTTCAAGATAACACGTTTAACGAGATCTTGGTATTTGATCTGAGTCTGGCCACTGGCCTATACACACTAACCATCTACGCGGGGACAGTTATGGGCACTCGACGTCGTGGTATCAGCCGAAGCCTTCGTGACGTCAGCGACTGAGCGGCACACACCGGGTTGGATTGGAACGCCTGCTCTTGTATAAGGGAGGCTAGGTCTGCTCACCGGCCGCGTACACAATGTGCAGGTGTGCAATGGGCGATGGGCCCAGACCCCTGCGCAATAGGATTTAGACCGGCGTGCTGACCTCTCTATTGTGCCTAGGTAGGGCTGCGACGTGTTGATCTTCCGAGGCCGGGCATGACCCAGAAAAGTGTGTCCGGACATAAGGGATCAAGCGTGTTGGGAAATGTGGTGCACCCCTGCAGGGAAGTTAATCTATTCGAATAGCCTTGATCTTCGGTAACAAGACGACTTGGAGTTGTATCTTGACCTTATGACAACTAGAACTGGATACTTAATAAAACAGACCCTTCCAAGTGCCAGATACCACCCGGTGGTCGCTCTCTAACAGGGTGACGAGGAGAGGATCGCCGGGTAGGATTATGCTACACGATGCTACTTGGTGGACTTACCTTCTGCTCTCTTCTACATGCTGCAAGATGGAGGTGGCCAGAAGCGTAGTCTTCGACAGGACTAGCTATCTCCCTTTTACTCCGGCATTCTGCAGTTCAGTCCACATATGATACCCCCTTTTCCATTTGATACCAATGCATACATATGTAGTGTAGCTCCTTGCTTGCGAGTACTTTGGATGAGTACTCACGGTTGCTTTGCTCCCCCTTTTCCCCCTTCCTATACCCGATTGCTGCGACCAGACGATGGAGTCCAGGAGCCAGACGCCACTGTCGATGACTACTACTACTACTCGGGAGGTGCCTAATACTACGTGCAGCCCGCTGACGACGACCAGGAGTAGTTTAAGAGGATCCCAGGCAGGAGACCTACGCCTCTTTTGATCTGTTTCCCAGTTTGTGCTAGCCTTCTTAAGGCAAACTTGTTTAACTTATGTCTGTACTCAGATATTGTTGCTTTCGCTGACTCGTCTATGATCGAGCTCTTGTATTCGAGCCCTCGAGGCCCCTGGCTTGTAATATGATGCTTGTATGACTTAATTTATTTGTAGAGTTGTGTTGTGATATCTTCCAGTAAGTCCCTGATCTTGATCATACACGTTTGCGTGTATGATTAGTGTACGATTGAATCGGGAGCGTCACAATCATGATATAAGGAAATATAAATAACAACTTTATTATTGCCTCTAGGGCATATTTCCTTCACCATTTCCAGGTAAAAAGGCGATGGACACATCACCCCGAGTGACAAAATCCTTTTGATCTGTACACACATCTTCATTCCAAGTCTTATAGTCCTTCAGTTCATCCCTCCTGCTTTCATGTCAAGTAGGCTCAGGTATTAGAAATCACGTAGTTTAATTTGAAAGTGTTTCTCGGTTTAATTCGAATGTTATTGATTCAATGTGGTAGTTTTGTTTGCTTATGCAAGGGAATTGTTATTGTTGTTGCCTCGTTATTTACTTGGGACATGCCATACATTGGTTTAATTCTGGGTTCGTTCTTGCAGATGTGCAAAAATCGAACTGATGATGTTGTTTTAGCCACTGAGAAGCCCACCTGCAACGTCAAGATTCTTGCTTGGTTGTTTGCTTGGAACATGCCATACATTGGTTTGATTCTAGGTTTGTTCTTGCGGATGTGCAAAAGTCGAACCGATTAGTCGGGAGAACCCCTCCTGTAACGTCACGATTTAGTTTGCATTTTATATATTGATCTTATGCCATATCCATGTACTTACATAATTTCTTCTCTCTGCAATAGCTGCACGCGCCTCATTGGTTCTTGCGAATTGCAAGTTAGGGCCTGCACAAGTAAATTTGTACATATTTATTTAGATTGCAAAGGCAACAAGACTATTGAACTTTTGTACTTCTAATCGGCACCTCACCATAGTAGTGTTTATACTTCTTTCTCAGTCAACATAGGTGTTTTTTGGATGATACTAATGAGATGATCTTAGCAATAGTTCTTCGAGAGATAATGAAGTATTCATTGTTTTCTTAAGTATGTTCTGTGCCACGTGTTAGCTGAATGTGGTGGTGAAGATCAAGAGACGCATTGCACCCTTTTACGGCAAAAAGAATCCTTTTTATAATAACATCCAACAAAAGAATGGAAGGATACGGTATAATTACTCTCCCGTCCTCTTCCTTTTAATACTATATAGCTTGAATTGTATAAGCCCTTTAGTACAATATTTGTATTTGTCTTGGTGTGCTTTCTGTTTGCCAAACATGTCCTGGTCAGATCTAGAGAACAAATTGGCAAATATCCTTTTGCAGTGAAATTCTAATATCATATTTTAACCAATGGCGGTCATGCACACAGCTGCATTCACTAACTATAGGTCAGCAAGAGTTCATATTTCTCTCATCTTGGATACAATATTGTCAATGCGATATTTTTGTGTCCCTTTACTTTAATATAATTGCGCAATGAAAATTCTAATGAAGAACCAATTTACAATGGTGACCCGGTCTTTATATATCCTGGCACTATTGGTACAATTTTTTGAACATCCTAAAATATTTTGTTGCAAGCGCTCATTAGTTTTTTGTTTGTTCTATATTGTAGTTTCGTTATCTGGAATCAATTATTGTTTAACTTATAACTAGCACTTAGTATGCAACTAACCTCTAATCTCTTATTTGGTGTAGGTTAGCATCCTTTCCTCTAATGCTACTCACGCCTTTGGTTTCACTAGTTCAATTTTCGGGGCTTGAAGTTAGATCAAGGCAAAGAAGGAATACCAGCTTGAATTGAAACACAATACCGGCGAAAGAGTAGATGCATATTGCATTGACATTTAGATCTTCCCATTTAGGTCGCCAGCTAAGCTGGACTAATTATTGCAACTGTCCTTTCTTTTTCTTCCTTTATGTCACGTCTCCTCTTGAAGTATAAGATGATGAGCTAACATCATGTTCATCTATGAACTATGTATGACTTCCATGTCTTCCGCTAACCAGATATAAAACTGTAGAAGAATGAATGAAGTTGCTTCACTTGGAAAGACTAAATACACAATTTTGGTTATGTTTTCTCATAGTTGGTCAACATATTTTTTGCTCGGCTCCCATCACTGTAGCATTCTGATGAATATACAATATTATTCCTCAGATGATAGTGGAGTCCATATCTTAAAGAGATACTTAGAATTTAACTCACGAAAAGTTCATTGGAATATGTACATTGCGAGCTTTAGTTAATTTTCCATGGCAAAATATTTTTTTACAAAAGTTTGTATGCAGAGGTTCCGGGGAATCGTCTAGTTTATATAATGTGGAGTGACTGGAAAGAGGTGAACCGGGGCATCTTCAACGACACGAGATTGACATACATCGAGGTGGCCAATTTGACCTTCGAGGAGATTAGGCAGCGTGATCTGGCCTTCCGGTTGAGAATTATCCAAATTCATGAGTGGTTAGGATACGGTTTTCATTGTGATCCTTGGGGTTTCTGGCATGACCCCTCTTAAAACATGCCACCTAATAAATATTTCCCCCTTTAACGAAAAGTCAGCGCTCTTGGCAGTTGCTCTTTTTTTTTTCTTAGACCCAGATACAGTAGGGCGTTTTGGAGGCCGGGCTCCATAAAGGCCAAAAACCTTGAAAAACTCCAAATTCAAACTTCTCGATTTAGAAAAACTGAAGAAGAAAAATACAAGTATACAACGATGTGACGTGTATGTGTAAAATTTCATGATGAAATACCTTAAATATGAACTTTGCAAACAAAATAAAAATAATGGACTTTGAAGATGAATAGTGCATGTGCTAAAAAGCTACAGATTTTTATTTTCATGTGTAGCCCTCATTTGAACATTTTTTGTCCAAAAAATTACACACATGTACATCATGTCTCTAGGTATTGTTGTTTTTTATCCAAAAATGGGAAACATAAAATTTTGAATTTCCATTTGCCATTTTCGCTGATAGAGAGCACCAGACAACGCACACACCAAGATGGACGGTAGCAGTCCAACGGTCGTGCCAGGTGAGACGCCACCCACAGACAAAAACAACAGTAGAATCACAACACAAAAACTTGGGGAACCAGAAAGTCAAACAAACAAAAATGTGAAATCATTGAGAACAAATTAAAAGCGCAGGAAATGGAAAAGATCAAGACGAGAGCCCCCGGTGAGAGAACCGCACAATTTGACCTCACTGGTAGAGGCCAGCGCTCACAAGTTTTCCATCGGAATATAGTGAACCAAAACACAACATGAAGTATCTACTCCCAAACTCAAATGCTCCCTTATGTAGAGTAAAATAAAAAATAGTAAAAAAATCAAAAAATCTGAAATTTTTGTGATAAACTATGACAAATATTATATATGCTTGCAAAATGTCAACACGAAATGACATTCATGAAAGTAGAAGACAAAATCTATCTTCCAAAAATGCTACTTTTGAAAACATTCTGGGGTGCTGATTTTGTTTTTTTAACACCTTCCACGAATATCATTTTGTACTGAATTTTTGCAAGCAAACAAAACATTTGTCAGACTTTACCACAAAAAAGTTTCAGAATTTTTTGAATTTGTTTACTTTTTTCGATTTTAATGTTTATAAACGAGCATTTGAGCTCAGGAGCAGAATAGGACTCTCGATCAAAACACTGCTTTTCTTTTTCTCTGAAGACCAAGGTTTTCTTTGTGTTTGAAATATTACACCTATCGAATGACAAATGCTGGGTGGGGAGGGGGGGGGGGTACAAAATTAGAACAATTCCTTATGTTTTTTCCTCTACCGCCAAAGGCTTTCCAAAATTACATGCAGTACATCGAATAACAACATTAGAGCAACCTTCCAATCAACGCAGGCCTTGGTATTCCTTTGCATTTCCAGTGCTACGTTCTAGGACCTCATGGGCATCATCTGAACCTTCTCAATCTCCATCAACCCCACAAGATGTGTGGTTGGCAGCAGGAGACGAAGCAGTGGGAGCATGGACACGCCTGTGGGAGCTCTGCGCTTTATCTTTTCAACTGCGGATGCCACAACATGGGGAGGTGGGATGCTGTACCACTGGAGATACCAAGAGAGGAGCACCGCGTCGCTCTGAGCATCCGGCCATTTGCCTGTGCCCAAGTAACGGACAAAGTTGGCCTTGAGGTTCGGCAATTCCGCAAAGATGTTATCCACACGCTTTACGAGGGATTCCAAGAACGTGGCCTGTATTATGCCTCCACTTGAAATTCTGCCATCAACTAGTGCCCCGCTGTAGGCCAAGGCAACCTGCGTATTTGAAAGGAAAAACATGATATACTGTTACCAGAAAATTCCGAGTAATAGGTACAGGCAATCAGCAGAGACCGGAAATAACGATGATGCGAAACTAATAACTATAGCATCTGGTAAATTCGCCAGTTACCAGTACAGTGCCACAAACCAAGAGGGACCAAGTTTACAAATCCTAGCCAGCAAGCTCGTGGCAATTCTGGCCTACACAGGGATCTATAACATATTGACATGTGCAATTACGATGAAAAGGAGGAATATGTCTTTGTCTCACATGCCACGAAGATGGAAATTAACTGGTCATCCAGGCAGTGCCTGACACGCTAGTCTGGAAATAAAGCAGTCGGTCAATACTCCAGGGGGCAATTTGGTCCCGCCTCCTGGAAATTGATGCAGAAAACCTGGGCAACCACTCTATGTGAAGTTTTTTCATATGGCTGGCATTGCCAGGACAGATGTTGAAAGGCCAAACATTCTGCAGCATGCCTCCGCATGTGTCCTTTGCAACCAAACCATCGAAACCACAGGACATCTTCTGGTGTACTGTCCCTTCTCACGAGCAACCATGGCGTGAGGTGCTTTCTTGGATCCAATCAACGGCATGACCACTTAACAGTTCGAGACCAGCCGTTGACCCAACCCCGGCGTCACTGAAGGGTGTATCCTCGATGCTCTGAAAGCAGCGAAACACTGCCATCTTCAACAGAGAGACACAGCAAGAGCATACGGCCTCCAGGCGTCACTAACGGCAGAGCCTAGTGCTTAGGGGTATGGCTAGTGTTGTGGTTGCAATTTGTCTGCTTGTAGCAAAGGCAACCTCACACTGATGGCACACCACCACCCCCACCATTGTAAAAAAAAGAAAGAACATAACAGAACATGTAAAGCCAGTTTCTCTTACGGTGGCTGGACATTATCTTGGAACAGTTTTCAGAACCCCAAAAATAACCAGCCTAACCTGGTAACAAAGAGGAACAAGTCATATACAGAACACCAAGTACAAACCTTCAAGCTGGAAGGGAAAAGAGAGTCGTAGAAAGGAAATTGCCCGATCTTCAGATGCTCCCACATCGACTCAACTATTGTGTAAAAACTGATATAGACCTGAAAATGAAATATAATAATGACTAAATACACAGGAGACGATAAAGCATAAAAAGAATCAACAAAACTGGAGACATGTTACTGTAAGAAACCTGTAAAATTGATGGCCTATCTTTGCTCATACATTCATACAGCACTTGAGAGCAAAAATCTTGAAAATTGCCATTAGATCTGCAAAGGGAAGTTACATTACAAAATAGAACAAAGACAAACCGGCCAAGTTGAATGTATACAGAACAAGCTATGTGTTATTCACTGCATGTATAAATAAACAAGAAAAACATCTACAGAATATAGCACTTGCCTGTCCTTCCATGATTCGCAACAGAGTTTTGCAAAAGCTATCAAGCTTGGATTGGCAGAGAATGTGCTTACTAGCTGATCAACTCTAAATGAACTATGACTTGCATGGTTTAGTTGAGTACTGCAGCTTGTTGATGGAGTATCACAAACCTGAAAATCAATCGAATTACATGGCAATATATACTTGACCTGAAACATGTCAAAAGTGTAACAAAACATTAACCTCATGCATTGCCCGTGAAAGCAAAGATTGGCATCCAATTGGATCATCTGAGTAGGAGCACGATCCAACTTTTCGTTTTATATATAGAACTCCGCCACTGAATGGATCAGGATCAGTCTTGTCTCCAGATCTCCACCATGGCTTGTCTATTTAAGTGGCATGAAATAAAAATATCATACAGATATTTTCTCAAAACTGTGAATTATTCAGAACAAGTTTGTACCTTCCGGTGTAATTTTTATCAGCTGAGGCCAATATCGAGGCCCACAAACTCGGACGTTCTTCAGCTGCAACATAATTAGCCATTTAGACTGCAATTCATGATCATATCGATTGTGTTTGAAGAAAAAACTAAAAGGGGTTCTGTTAAACAGTAGAACCCACAATTTTAATAAGCTGTGTCTGTATCTCCCAAATAATCCAAAGCTGATTATGGAAGTCTGTGTGACAATAAAATGTCCTTTCTCATGTGTGCAGATCCAAGCAGGTTTACAACATAGCAGGGATGTGCACCCAATATTTGAGGTATTCGCACTATTACTAGCATTTATAGCTCCTTTTTTACTGGACATATTGACAGCAAATGAGTGCAATGAAGAGCAGCGTATTCGGGCATCACTACATATGGAGTGGGAACCACTATTACATCAATGTGACATGCAAACAAGGGGATCATGAGTTGGGGGAAGATGCTCTCGGCAAAGTATCACAATTTATCAAATGGTCAAGATTAATATTTTGAAGAAAAAGACTAAAAATAAATTGCTGCCTAACTACTAGTTAAGTTCTCACTACGAGATCTGGTTTAACTTTTTATCCTACGAAACTACTCAGAGAAGGAAGAATAAATCTAACCATGATACACTACTTTAGTTGGAAGATTGGGCAGAATGAAGTGCAGCTTGCGGTGTACATATGGTACCTACACTCATAGGGACCAGAAAGAGGGCAGGAGTGACCATCCAAGTATTGAAGCACTTTTACCTATGAACAGTAATAATCGTCTCGAAAGTACTAAGACAGTGTGAAGTAACAAATATCTACTGCCTAGCTATACCAGGAATAGAATGTTATTTACGATTGCCTCACATGCATTTAGTTGCTTGACAGACCAGTAGGTTGGCTCCAACTTATTAGTTATTACATATTACAACATGTGGTATGTTAAACATATTTTTGCTTGTGTGAAAGAGATATTTCTTATGCAGCATATCAGTCCAAGAAAATTTATTATTGGATTCAAAGATACATACCACTGAGCGTTCTGGCAGAAGACACGGTGTCACGTCGCAGTAATTAGTCTCATCATAATACTCTGTTTCAGCGACTGTCACTTCAAGTGGGCAATACACCGGAAGTCCTGTATCAACATCTACTGTTTGAACCCGTCGAGGCTCTGTAGCTATAACATACAGGTGTCTGAAGGCCTATACAGCGCCATAAAAAGAACTTTAACTTGTTTGCCACAAGAGAAGAAACCATACCGCGACAAGCCCAGAACTCAGAAAGTAAAAGAGAAAATACCTGGAGATGGCAGCGATTGTCATTTGGTCCAGTAGGCAAACGTGGGTAAAGTGTGATCAACAGCGCAGCAATTGCACTGTTTGAAGTTGAAAATGAATGTGTGCCACCCCCAAGGAATAAGAACCCTATAGCCAAGCTTACCTACATCCCAGAAAAACCAAGTAAATCATCTGATGGATTTACCGATGTCCTCAGAAACCAAGCTATTATCATATGAAAATGGACATGAAATTTCTCGGTGATAAGCAGAATTTCTTATTTGTTTGTTAAAAATGATAATACGCTAACCATATGATATATCCATGTAGTTTGCAAACTTGAGCATTATCCAATCAGCTGTGGTAATCTCTACCAAAAACCTCCAGAATCAACACAATCAAATGAAATTTTTGTCTTCCGAAAAGATAACAAAATTACGACATTAAATTTGGACATTTGTTTTCCAAATCATTATGCATCATTTTCTTTAGTGTACAGTTTTAACAGGTAGCAGTATTCAGCACATTTCTCATATGAATGTACCATCAGCAAGTTATCTTTTTGACATGAAACGCAACCAAAATTCACTACTTTAGAGTCAAGAGTGAAATTTAGGATCCCAGAACCAGAGTGAATCCTGGCCCATGCCACTTCCAGCGAACTAGGCAAAGGCCAGCAGGTTGCCCCTTTAGACTTGTCAAATACGTAATAAAGTAACATGTCAACCCGTGGTCTTCCGGCCAGCACTTCAAAGAAAATATAGTTCATGACAACTAGTAACAATACTCACGGCCATCTGCAGTCCATAATTCACTTGTCCTTCTGCAGAACTTCTTCCCCTAAGATAGCGCAGCAAGCGAAAAGTTTGTAACTGTCCAGACCCTGCCATTACCTTATAAAAGGAGAAATGCAAATCACCAATTGTAATCCTTCATAAAAAGTGCATGAGACAACAACTATGAGGATGTACCATTTCTACACAGAATCACAACACATGAGTTGTCACTTACCACAGATAGAGAGAGAGCAATAAGATGCAAGCAGAGCTCAAGAGTTCCACGATCGACATATTGCAGCAATCCCTTTGGCAATATACTTGGAGTTTGAACAGATACGTGTTTAATCTACGTAAGAAAAGATTAATTATACTACCAGAATACCATATGAGAATTAAGATTGAATAGGCATATATGTACCTCATTGAGAAAATGAACAGTGTATGAGTAGAGTAGTTCTTGTGCATCACCGTTTCTGCTGCCTGCATACTTCAGACCTGGATCCATTGACAACTAAAGTCTGCTAAGGCATATGGATATTTACTGTGGTGTTCGGATGGTTAAACAACATCACGAAACCAGCCATGCACAGGCAACTTCAGTGAATTTAAATACATTATAAATGAAATCATTGTGTTATTTGATATAATGCAGCAAGGGTGAAAGAGCCAATATATAGACTACATGAGGCACATAACCAAGACTCTAAATAAGACAGGAACTCTGAGTCAGCAGCCATCAGAGCTTCTGGGCTAGGTTGAGGAGGAGCAAATCCTAGCCACGGCAGCGAGGATGCAGACACACGAGTCATCATGTCAAGCGACGACAGTATGGCAGTGGCCAGAAAAGCAGAAACATCAGGAGCACTGGCCAAAAAACTGGGAAAACAGGAGCAGACGATGACTTACTCATGTAGTGCAATCACAAATAGTGGAGACGTTAACTAGGAAGATAGTCATGTAGTGCAATCAGAAATAGTATGGACAGCTTCGGGGTAGTATTTAGGGTTTTGTACAGAATGCATTGAACCAAATGAAAAGGGACCCTGATAAGTGCCACACGTGTGACACGAACACATGGCAACTCTGAACATTTTCTATGGAAAGTTTAGTGACGCGAGGATGGCAACTTTAGTTGTAAAAACCGTCAGGGCCGGAATGCTTCGTGCCACACTTGTGGCACTTATCATTTGGGATGAAAGAAGAGTCATGTAGTGCAATCAGAAATAATGAAGACATTAACTAGGAAGGTTTATTGAGCCTATAATCAACATATACGGAACAATTCAACTAAGGCTGCATTTGGCATTGCGGTGGATAATACCATTTGCCCAACCACCTTTTGCCAACTTTAGTGTTTATTTCACCCCCTTTTGCCTACTTCTATGGCTAACTTTCTACAGCAAATTATAAAATAATCAGGACACGACACAATTCAGCAACCCCAAACTGAGCCTAAGCAAATGGCATTCTAAACCAATAGGATATGTTGGTCATGGTCAACCAGCAGTCCTGGGCTCATCCCAAGGCATTACTGGACTAGCAAGTCATTGTAACTACCAGTACAGTAATATTAGCAGGGATAGGGTATGAAGGACCTATAATCAACACATAAGGATGTGCTCGAACACAAGCAATCATTCAGCTAAGCAAATGGCATTCTGAACCAACAGGATGTGCTCGAACACAAGCAGTCATGGCACAATGACCACCAGCTAGCAAGGCTATTACTGCACAAGCAGGTCACTGTAACCAACTAGCCATCAATACAGTAATATTAGCAGGATATGGTAAAAAGAGGGATTCAAAAACAAACACTGGTTACCCACCAATTGCAATGCATGCTCCTGTCACAATATTAACGTAAGCTTGAAAAAGGGCTTCAGCATCAAACTCATCACAATCAATAGCCTCTTCACTCATACTGAAAACACCAACTTTAATAGTTTCAGGAATTTGAGATCCAATCCAATCTATAGTAGGTTGTATTCTGCAAAACCACATCATTATTTAGCTTGTGCTACCATTTACTGCAAGTATGTTAACATTTATCATAAAATCATATCAAGCCTTCAGATTGAATTAGTAACATTACCTGCTCCACAATATTAAATTCCGGGCTATAATGCGAAGCATAACAAAATCAGGTCTCACGTATTGCAAATCGAAGTGAGTATCGGGAATACTGAGTCTAGCAGCAATTTCTTCTGACTCTGCCTGTAAAATATGAACATGGCAATACAAACCAAGTAGGTTGTTGGTAGATAATGCAAAAAGTTTCTGTGGAAGTGAAAAGGGATTAAGGGACCCAAATGACTACGAAACAAACCTTCAGAAATATTAGGGCTAGAGCAATTATTGCTCCAGGTGCAGTAACATCAACATTTATCTGTGATCCATCCATCATCTGTACAAACGAGAACATAACAGTACAAATGAATGCACAGTTCAGGTATAACCGATGGAATGTGTCCATAACACAATGAATAGAAGATGACCTGTCCAGTGTTTCCGCTTTGATCATCAGCGGCTATTGTTGCATTTAGGAAATTTTCCTGGGAATATTAACAATTATAAGTATATGTAATTCATCAGCCAAATTTAAGTGTTTTACGAAGTGAAAAAAGACGCAGATCAAGCAAAAAAACTTGACTAACAAATATGGCACTAGTATCTTTTAGAAGTAGCTTTCAGTTAGGCCAAAGAGACACTAAATTAAATTAATTAATAAATAAGCAGACAACTTCCTTCAGTTTGAAGCTAGTACCATAAAAGGTATAGAAGAACAATTCTGTGCATGTTGGACAAGGTGATAAAGAAGGGTAAAGATAACGGAGAAACAATAGTAATGGGATCTACAGCCACACGTGACAGGGTTTGACCAGATTTTAGTGACTCCATATAGTCAAGACCTACTGGAGCGTCCAATGCCACTTCCATCACCAAACTGGGTAGTTTATATAAAGAACTTGATATCTAAATGTACCAGTATTCTGCCAAATACTCCTAAACAATAATATTTTTGCCTTTCACTTTGTGAGATTAAATTTGGTACATGCGTGGGCGCTTGAGTTTACGGTTTACCCTCTGTGCATCTTCAAAAAACTTAAAAAGTTCATAGATGTGCATCATGTTACAATATGAGCACCTACATATACCTTGCACAGAAAAACGCAAAAAAGGTTCAACTTACTTTTTGAACAGTGTGACTGCAACCAGTCTTCTTTCTACATGAAATTTTGATCATATTTTTGCACGAAGTTTGCAGCTCCACAAGTTTTCACATGACGCATTTTTTTAGAATATTTCAAAATGCAAGTACCTAAACCCTAAACTTAAGCACCCACCCTTGCATGTACATTTGCTTTTCCCTTGCTCAAAACAGCATGAAAACTAGACTCTTGCCAACACAAGTTTGAGAAGGAACTTGCTGAGTCAGTACAACTGTACGACGCAATTGAAAACTGGGTCTAGCAAATCAATTCAGCCATGGCTTGGTAGTGAAAAGGTGTTTACTTATACCCACTTTGATTGGTTATCAGAAGGTGCCATTTTGTACCTGCTTTCTCATTTCATCCTATATGTGTGAACATCTGATATCACAAACTTAAAAGTCAAATATTTGCAGCTATTAACATGTGTCAATTATGTGCTGTGAACAAGAGCATGCACATAAACAAATTAATCATCAATCACTGTGGAGTAAGACACATCAAGAAAGAAGCACTTTAAAGGGCTCTTGAAACACCAAATATAGAAGAGTACAGAGCTACAACAAAATCTTACATGGTATACTTCTTTACTGCCAATGTACTCAAAAAGCCGATCCAGAAAAGTGTCCATGAATCCAAATGCATCACTTCCACGGCCTTGGGAGAGAAAAAACTGTTATTTCTGCCAGGATGCCAGTTCAAGGTACACAACATGTATTTTTGTCATAAAATGCAGTTCACCTAAGGCAACAAATCCTAATGCAGAGCCTGCAGCAACAGCATACCCTTCCCTTTCTAGCACATTATCACCACCACTCCTTCGGCCAATCTCACCCTGCAGGAAACTCATTGGCGCAGGCAATATAAGACCTTGTAACAGTAAAAGAAAAAAAGGGCAACCTGGTGCATGTAGCTCCCGCTTGCGCAGGGTCCAGGGAAGGGTCCGACCACTTTGGGTCTATAGTACGCAGCCTTTCCCTACATTTCTGTAAGAGGCTGTTTCCAGGACTTGAACCCATGACCTCATGGTCACGAGGCAGCAGCTTTACCACTGCGCCAAGGCTCCCCTTCATGGTTAATGCATGTAACAGTAAAAGAAACTCGACACAAAAAAAGAATCTGTACTTAATAGGACATGCGGACAAATTACCAGAAGTATCTTCATGGTTAATGCATGTGCTGAACCTTCATATAGAAGTCCAATTCCCATTACTGCTGCTGACTGGATCAATAGAAAATGGTGCGAGTATAAGGACAAATGGATATGTAATATCACATGCTAGCAGTCATGTAAAGTTAGCTCAAGTAGCGCATTTTAGAAAATGGCCCAATACAAAAGGATTACCACAACAAAGACTGAGTAAAGTTATTATCATGAATCTCTATGCAACAAAACCACGACAAGACCAGACTAACAAAAATTGTCTGTCCATACTAGTTATAGTCCATACTGTTAAACTCATTATAATGTATAAACAACCAAACTTGTATACAATTTCTGAAGATATGTTATAATCAGCATACATATTCATTACCAAACATTTTAACACATAATTCTTAAACTAGAAGTTGAATAACAAGAAGGCATTACCGATCAGTGTTACCTGCAGAAGTGTTGGTAGTTCCAACTCTGGTGTAGAAGATGGATGGCGAGAGGGAACATGGAAGTAGAGCATCTGAAAAGTTACCATAAACCATATCAATGTAAATCATTTCGAGTTAACGATACGGCAGCATATCAGATTATCCCAGAATTCAAATGACTATACAGTAACAATAGCAGGTCAGATCTGAACTTTGACAACGAAGTAAACACGATACAACCGAAATAACTTAGAGTGTGTTTGGTTTGGGAACGAAGTGGAACGGAATGTCATGATTCCATTCCACCAGAATGGGTCGGTTCCGTCTTTATGTTTGGTATGAGCAGTTCCGAGGAATGGAATGGTTACATCTTGGTGTTTGGTTTGAGAGATGGAATGTAATGGAATTGTTCATCTCATTTTATTACATGAATTAGATTTTGATAGATACCTAAACTGAATGTTGAACATTGGATTACATCGATTGTAATGAACAGATGTACTTCACCCACAAAAAAGAAAAAGATGTACTTGAAGTTGCAGTACAGAAGAACACCCACGAAACACTTAATCTGAATACAGAACAGATGTACTTGACGCCGCAGTATATTGATCTAGAGTTCAGTGCCTGCAAAAACCACCACGGCGATTGTCACTGCAAACCACATGCTCCTTGGTGCGGCGGCCAAAGATCCCCGACGGTGGCGTCTTAATTAGATGCGTCCAGCCTCCAAGCCCGACTGAAGAATACGAGTGAGAGGGCTGCCCGGTCTCCATGCTCGGCTGAAGAAGATGATTGAGAGTGCCGCCCGACCTTCCTGCTCGGCGGGCGTGTCAGGTGCGCCCGCTTGGGACGTGGCCGGCGCGACGGCAAGCAGCGCCAACGTGAGGATGCGGCGGTGGCAAGTCATGGCCGCACACGGTCGGGCTGTCGGCGGCAGCACACGCAAAGATGCGGAGGGATCTGCGGCCCAGGGGAGGGGGAGACGCGGGGGTGGCCGGGGCTGCTACGAGCGGGACAGATGCTGCGGTGGCCATCCATGGCGGCGCGTGATGAGGCTGTTGGCGGCGGCGTGCGCAAGGTTGGGGAGGGAGATGTGGCGCCGTGAAGGGAAAGAAGAGAAGACGAGCGAGTCAATCGAGCGGTTCCCTGTCGTCCGCTCGATTCGGAGGTATCACTTGGTTCCGCATAAACAAGGAATATGCCATTCTGTGGAATCGATGGGTTCTCGTTCCTTCGACAAACTAAATACTAGAATGAGCTCTGGGGACGGAACCGACCCATTACATTCCACTTGGTGACACCAACCGAACACACCCTTAGAAAGCAACAGGACCAAGCTATGAGCTCCTTCCCCTATCCTTTGCTCAGTTCTTTTCAGCTTCTAGGGGGCTTATGGTGAAAAGGAACCGAAGCCCACATGAACTCGATTTGGACCAGTTTCTCAGGCCAGCCAAGCACAATCCCTTCACATTGGAATTCACCAACCGAATGAAGGAATTGATGGGCTTATTTTCAACAGGGATAAGGGTGGCTCATTTCCAATGTGAAGGAATTGGTGGGTTTGGGTGGCCTGAGAAACTGGTCCAAATAGTGATCTTTTGGGCTTCGGCTCTTTTTCACCCAAAAGCCCCCCTAGAAGCTGAGCAGAACTAGGCCTAAATTGTCCCTAGGTGTGTCCCCGTCAACATCCTTCTAACTACACACCAAACAAGCAAACAAGCACATTCTTGATGGAGAAATGAACATCAAATTCCCCACATCAACCCAGATAAGAAGCACATAATAAGTCCCAATAAAGTGGCATCTAGTACCTTCGAAATTGCAGGGTGCATTGTTCCCCTATGAGATGTTGCCAAACCAAGTAACAAACCAAGTGTAGTTATATCATGCTCCTGCAATGAGATATTAGATAAAATTATGCCATACTCCTAAAAAACGAAGACTTGAAATTTGGCAGAAAATAATATCATAGACCAGTTTTCTCCTAACACGTCAAGAATAGAAGTGCTTCCTCAAAACAACAACTGATCAAGAAAATGAAGGTGCCAAGTGGTATGACATGTTTCAAGGGGGGAATGGATACATTAACACAAAAATAAGTAGATATAATTATCTTATGAACTGGACAATCAAAGAAGAAGAATGAGTCAAGCTAATTATCTTCTTGATGGGCTGTAAAACCTGGGAGAGATATCGATAAGCATCAGTCATTGTTAAAACTCGTAGATGCTCATGCAGACCGAATGCTAGAAGCAGACCAGCATGAGTAAAATTTGGTTCAGAAGGTCTATTGTATTGTATCCAGGTTCTCAGCATTTTCTCCTGAAAAACACAAGAGAATAAGATTGAATCATAACTATAGAAAACACAACAAAGAAGCAAAAAATATTTGATCGAGTCTGCAAAAAGTGTGCAGTATTTTTTTTCAAATAGGAAGAAAATTTGCAGTTTTTGCTACAGCTGGATAATCACTCTGTGGGTGCTAGTTTACCTGAAAAGGAGCAAGCCTCAGGCCAGCAGCTACACCATTATGAAACTCAGCCCAAGAACTGAATTCTGAGACACTTCTGGTGCTTAGGTCAAGATTAACCTACATAAAGTAGTAAAACATAGAACAAACACAAGTGAGAATTAGGAAGCTAGATAAAGCAATGTTGTAGAAAGTTGTGTGACTTGTCCCAACTGTAGTAGGACTTACAATTCATCATTCCACACATATATATCCATATTCCAAATTTGATGATGAAACGAGGTGAGGTAGAAGTATTAAATCTCTTCAAACTGTGAAGTGTATTACGTATATATAATAAACTTGGCACGTTTGTACCATCTAGTCCAGGGTTGGCCCAAAAAGTCATTTACTACTGTATATATATTCAGTAGCTAAGAGCAAGTACAATAAGGTGATGTAAGCAGGCTGTAAGGATTAAAGTATTATATTTTTGCTGAGTTGGATGAGAGAGAAGAGGAGAGCAAAGGGAAGCGGGTTGTAGATTAACAGCCAGCTGCAGCACACGCTTCAAGAAACATTGTGAGTGTAAGGTGGGCCATGCATTAATAAAGTAGTATTTCTTACTAACTAGCTACTATACATGTTGGCTATTAGGTTGGCTATAGGTGACGTGACAACTCCATATAGCCAGCTGTTGGCTACACTATTAACATGCTCTAATGGAATCAGAAAGAAGTGATCATTTCTTCTCTTTCTCTAACACAATACTTTTCAAGGAACAAAACAAGTTGATTATAGACTATAGCACAGTATTAATAGTAGGTGGCATTAACAGCGGCATTGAATTTATTTATAGGATGGTGCACAGTATGATGCTATGAAGTGAGATCAACACTGCAGTTAGCAAAATCTACAACAACAAACAAAACAAACTGAAATTGCAAAAGAAACGGAGATATTACTGTTGCGTTCTGCTGTGCAGGCAACCGACCAGCCAAAATAATCTTTGGAAAAACTAGAGCCTGCAGGGAAAGCAAATGGTACCATAACAGGAGGACAACGTGAGTACCAGGAGTGCTAAAATGTTGAATAAAATACAAGTACCAACAATCCTAGATATAATGACACACTGGTATGAACTCGTACCTCTGTCAACAAAGTGTAAGTTGTAGCCAAAGTAAAAGCACCACGTCCAAATGGTAAAGCTGTTGTCCTTTGTGCAAAATTCCATAGTTGTTGCTGAAATACAGGAAAGAACATTGCAACAAGGACATTTATAACCAGTGATATCCAGAAAGGCACGCATATACCCTGATAAAAAAGGCTGATTTTGTGTTTTTCTCTTGTGATATACAGTACTTAAAAACAATGAAACAATGTGATAAAGGAAAGAAAGGTGTACATAGGGAAGTATCAAGGTAATGGAAGAAAGCTGCAGCAGCAATCGGAGCACAATTCAGAACATTCGAAGTTGAGCTGTGGCGCAGTTGTCGTTAGGTGAACAATAGTTCAATATGATAATACATTATTCATGTAGCTAATACGTATACTGGATGGTAGATCCATAGCATCCTGAAGCCATTCGCTAGATCAGAGGATGCAATTTGATGTTGGTCCCCCCCCCCAAAAAAAGCGCCATATACAATAATACTAAGATTATTCAAAAGAGTAACTGTCACAGCCCACGTTCTACATCTGATCCTGATTTTATGATAGCCTAATTTAGTCGAATACAATGGGCTAAAAGTGTGCTATCTAATCATGACTCATGAGCAAACAGCAAGAAAGAGAATACCTGTTGTAGGTCCTGATCGGAGGCAGTAGGGTTAGTGGATGTTTGTATGGCCACAGGTCTTGCTGAGCATAAGAGACGTCTAACCTAGCAGAAACAATATGACAGAATAAGAAAAGGATGTATGAGTATATAAAAGGCACTGCCAAAGATTGAAGCAGGCATCTTAGACAAGCCAGGTAATGTTCTTGTTGTGAAAATATATAAACCATAGAACAAAATGTAAAGCAACAGACATATCATTGACACGAAAATCACCTGTGGATCAAAAAGTTATGGTGGATACTGGCTATTTAAAAAATATTATTCGCAATTACCCAACATTTTAACAGTCAGATCTGATACAGTCCATGCCAAGTGTTAAGTAAGTCCGAACAACAGATATAAAAACTCTGACTGCTTTTATGTTGCACACCTTTTTAACAGGTTCAACCAGCCTTTTATTAACTTTAGTTCAGTAACAAGGAAAACCCTAAAGATGAGCAGATCCATGTTCAGTTCAGGTTCAGATGTACCCAATGTAGAACATGTTAAGTGCAAAATAAAATAAAGATCACATTGTACTAACTGTACAAAAAGACAAAAGACTGTATTCCTCTTTTGTAGTAATATATAAGTCATCTTTTCTCCTTTTTTTTATACATTGCACATATGATCATGCTTGTGCACAAATTTCTGCATGAACACATATTCTAATCTGTGCAGAACATTTGTGCATTTAACAAAAATGCAAAAGATTCATCGGTGTAGAACATGTATACTGTGCATCTGCAACCAAGTGCGCAAAAATATGATCATACTGCACTGTAGGGAAAGAAGACAAAAAAATCATAAACATTGTTTGACATATAAGTCAACTTCTTATCCTTTTGTACAGTGGACATGTATTTTGCATATGTTGCACATAAGATTAAATTTTTGCACGTGCATATCTTCTAATGTGTTCAACGTCACAAACCAAAAATGGACCATGTGAAACTGAGTTCGTAAAATCTGATCTTAATAACTGTAGGTGGGCTAACATGTAAAAACACTAGAATTTTAATACATGATGAAACAAATAATTTGCTCGATAGTAAGAACAAACTCCTGGTACAGAAAAATTGAACAAACCTCATTTAAACGCAGGTCACGACCGTATCGTAGTTGTGTTGTTGAGGTGAAGATGTGTTCCATGCCATCCTCAACGGATCTATAGACAGCATCAGTATCCTCAGAATTCAAAACCTCTGATGTAGGGACGTCAGATGCAGTTGGTATAGTTACAGGTTGCAAATGCAGCATATATGGGACTGAAATTGATGTCAAATTATCGTTGTTCCCAAACCCAGTTTCTTTCCTTGCTGAACCCATCTTTGCTGTAGCTAGATCTTCCCTGCCCACAAGAACATAAGCAGGTGCAGGCCAGTCATCTGGAGGAGACTCACGGCATTTGTCCAGTGCCTGTAACATGAAACCGCATATTAAAAGAAACCCCATAGCAGCATATAACAAATGGCAAAGATAGCATACACACATGGCGGAGAACAAGAGATACACCAATCGGTAGCAAGTCCAATTGCTGACGCCCAAACTTTTCAGCAACCATAGCCAGAACAGCAAGTTCCTCGGTATTTCTCGCTGAACCATTGGCAACTTCACAGTATACACCAGATGAGAGATTACTCCCTTGCCTTTCTGCTCCCAGTAACAAACTATAAAACGAAACCACTTTCCTACCCCAGCTCACAGCAGAGCCTTTCTGTTTGCACATTAGAGCAGGAATGTCATCCAAATTCGACAAATGACAACCATGATTCAGACAGTTTTCAAACCAACGAAACAGACACGGTGGAGTTTTCAAAGCAGTAGCAGAAGCTAGGGAATGGAAGTCCACCAAATTGTGGGGAAAGTCCCTGCAATAATAATCTACATAGCTGCTTTCGCCCAGGGATGAAGCAACCCTACATAACAAGGAGGCAAGACATCCTAGATCCCTGCAAAGACAAACCACAAACCCAACATAAGTTAAAAGAGTCGTAGAGAGTACTGCAATATACATTATAACAACACAGCACTGACATATATGCAAAGAAGTCTCAAGTCATTCAAGATCACACCGAATCTCAACACAGTAATCTAAGGAAATTAGCATCACCAGTGCCCAGAAACCTAAGAAAATTACCACTAGAGAGTAGCTAAGTTTTGAGAATATTTGGAAAGAGGTTTATACAATTGTAACTGCGGCTAGAACAGACTCACAGAGATGGTTTGATCTCATTTACATAGTAATTGACATATGAAACTGGGCACTTCAGAAATAACTACCATGGATTACTGTTGTTACAGAATCAACTCGCACAGGTCAACATACTATAAACTACTAATACCATATATCTAGGAGTCTACACATGAAGATTTTTCTTTTTTCCTCCTAATTGTATTGACTAAATTATTAGCTTCAGGGAGAATAAGGAACATAAAGAACCATAATTGTACTCTATACGAATTTGATTTGTCAGACTATAAGAATGAAATACATTATGCATGGAACAAAAGATATGCCTAAACATTTACAGTCTCAATAGATATGTACACCAAAACAAGCATCAACATGGTTGACATTTAGATAGGTAATATTAATAGCCCGTTTAAGAAAAGAAAAAGGATAAACAGGACTTACTGTTTCCGCAATACATTCAGCTTCAGGTTCTCATATAGGGCATGCAATGTGTCTAAAGTTTCTCTCATAAGCCGAATATAGAATGCCGCATCTGAACTATGTTCATCTTGGAGGAAGGAATGAAAGCCTATGCTGCTAGTACCATATGACATGGGCAAAAATGATGTGCCCGAGATTGGAGATCTTTTGCAGTACTGAGCATGGTATTTGCTGTCGATCAAAAAGTCCCAAGCAGTACTAGACGATGTGGATGATTTAGTTGGCAAAATTCGTTCATATTTTGCGCAAGCTTTTGATATTTCATAGCTAAAAGATTCCCACTCTGAATCCACATGAGAGCTCGAACACAGGCAAGCAGGATCATTATCACCCCAGAGAAGAGAAACAAAATGACTGTAAAAGCACATCTGCAGGCCCTCTGCCATAGCAGTTATGCAGTCACTAACCAAAGAAGATGTAGGATATTTGCGTAATGAACATCTGAGCATCTGCAGAAAGAAAATACGTAAAATAAACCATAAGATCAACTGAATAGTAATAACAAAGCCATACAAAATCATAAACAACAGTGAGGAACATCACAATTAATCGAAACACATGTATTAAGTTTTAGCTATCCCTTTGTATGTTGGAGTAACTTAACTGATATTATTGTAGCAGTTCACATAGCAGCTGATGAACTGCAGAAAAAACAAAAATGCAAACTGGAAATCAAAATATCTGGTAGACTAGAAGAAATTTGCCACGCGAGACACAGCTTATGCTGGAAATATGAGTACCCTGACAGTAGGCTTAAAAGTCTCTAAAGGGTCAGAACTGCAATCCTAATTATTATAATAAACGATTAAGTATGAAGGCACCATTGACAGGGAGCTACTCCCCCAACCC
>NC_057794.1:396781705-396864704 GCF_018294505.1 Triticum aestivum | reverse complement strand
GCTCTGTTAAAGGCTTACATGGCAGGCGAACATTGCTTGCCGGCAACCGTGTGACTTGGCTTTGGCTTTGGGTCCACCACATTCCTACAACCTCTGTCGAAAGATGTAGATGATGATGATTTGCAGGTGCCAAAGCGCAAGGATTGTAGCTGCCAACCACTGTGCAGAGGAAAGACTGGCAACATGACGCTCAGGCGGCTGAAAGTGACAGCTCCAGCTCTGAGGACCACCACACGGCTGGGTACAAGAACACAGTTGGGTGCCCAGCGCACCAAACTACCCATTGGGTCCATGTCCATCCGCCCATGACTGGCCGCGACCCTGCCCTCCATCCAGGCACCATGGAACACTCATGTATGGGCCAAAGCCGCAAGAGGCTTCTCCACCATGCAGTTTCTCCCCACAAGGAACAACAGCTTGGGAAACTCTAAGCATCAGCCAGCTTGTAATGTATATTTGCCATTGACACCATGAAAGGTGTCGCGACTTGCTCGGCCTGTGGGTTAATGAGTTCCAGATGTTAAGCTTCATGCACTAGCCAACGCAACCAAAAGTCCAAACTAATGGAAAGGGCTAGGCAATCCACATATACACTTTAACACCCTATCTCATGTGTGACGCGGGAAGTCAACACCTAAATAGACTCGGAGGTATGGCTTAAAAGGCCTATACATGGACACAGAGGGGGCAACAACAATTTTTGGATAAATTACGAAATCCAGGACTTAAACTCAAGACCTTAGGTCCTGATTCCATGTTAAGCTTCATGCACTAGCCAACGCAACCAAAAGTCATAACTGATGGAAAGGGCTAGGCAATTCACATATACACTTCAACGCCCCTTTCACGTGTATGACTCAGAGGTATGACTACATGGACACAGCGGGGGCAACAACAAATTTTGGATAAATTATGAAAGACCGGACTTGAACTCAAGACCTTAGGCTCTAATACCATGCTAAGCTTCATGCACTAGCTAATGCAACCAAAAGTCCAAACTAATGGAAAGGGCAAGGCAATCTACATATACACTTCAACACCCCTTTCACGTGTGACGCTGGAAGTCACCATGTGAATAGACTCAGAGGGGGAAACACAATTTTTAGATAAATTGCAAAAGCCAAGACTTGAACTCAAGACCTTAGGCACTGATACCATGTTAAGCTTCATGCACCAGCCAACGTAACCAAAAGTTCAAATTAATGGACAGGGCTAAGCAATCCACATATACACTTCAACAGCCAACGTGCTGCAACAGCTCACAACACACGACATCACGATGAGTGTAATATGTGCACAACAAACGGTCCTATTTTGTCACACTTCGAGTGACAATCTCATTCCACCTAAGGGATCTCGAAGCTCCTCGGCAATGCATCTGGCCTCCACACTAACTTCGACAAGAGCCTGGCTAAACCCACCAATTGCGACGTTGACAAGATAGAGGAGATCACTCGCTTCTTTGAGCGCCAGATTGTTGGTTTCCAACTCAAGTACCTAGGAGCTCCAATGTCGGCATGTTGGATGTCCTCTTCCAGCAAGCCCTTGTTGACTGCATAGCGAACAAGCTGCCCACCTGAAGGTATGGTGCCTTGCACTACTGAAATCAGCTCTCTCGACATCCCAGTCCACCAGTTGCTACTTGCTAAGTCTTCACCCTAGAGAAACTTCGAGCAGATTGACAAGGATCAACAGAGGCTAGCTGTGGGCATTGTCATGTCAACTGGAGCAAGATATGCAGCAATCCATCTATCCATCTCAGGGGACTTGGCATCCACGATCTACCATGGATGGGGCTTGCACTACAGTTTGTTGGCTATGTCTGAATCATATCGACAATACAGCATGATGCCTAAGTGTAGGCGCAAGAAATGAAATGGCAACGGCAATCGAGATCTTGGGCTAAGGACACCCCCAGTGCTATAGGCATGGTGAGCATGATGTAATGTCATGCTTTGGCGAACGGTTTATGTGATTCAGCCTGTGGGTCCTGACACCCTTCACTGGCGATGGAGCGTGTATACTACCAAATACATAGCATCAGTATTTCACTATTTCTCCATTGTATAATATACAGCGCAACCATACAGAAATCTAAATATCATGCACATCACACCTAAAGATCTAGTGCGGAAGCTAGCAAGCTTCTACCAGAAGCAAGATTACCAAAATGATTTACTAAGTAAACTGAAAATACATGCTGAAATAACAAATAAAGGAACATAAGAAATCCAAAAGCTCTGCAGAACATATAACCAACACACAGCTAAGGATCGATAAGCTTCTAAATAATATTAATTGCACAGTAAAAGAAAAGGAGAACTAGCATAGTGCTAGACAAATATGTGTGGGGCAAACCAAATGAATAATTTTGACTTCAAATACAGAGGGGAGGGATACATGGACAACCTACCAGGCCACTGCTGCATGTTACATTTACACGACCTTCAACAGCATCTGCTATGCTTGTGATCTTCACACTAGAGTACAATTTTTTAACCTCAGAATTTAGCTCATAATTTGAGAAGACACCCTTTCCAAATTCAGTAGGAAGACTGTAGCTGCAGAGGCACTGCTTTCCAGACTGCACTTCACATATAACAGGGGTAAGAATTACTTCTGATATACGAACTGCTGATTGATGACAAGATCTGAAAAAGCAATGCAATCTAACAAGAATAAATATGCTTAAAATTACATCTTGAAAAGAGACATGAGGGAGAGTGACGTTGTGGAAGTCCTAGCAATGTCCTTTTTCATTAAACTTTATGACCATGATAGATTTACACTGGAAGTATTTTATTTATCAGACAAGCCAACAAAAGGTATTATGTTCGATAACCAAGCAACGAGGCTTGTTCGTTTTCATAATCTCTTGCTTACTGAGTAAAATTTCAACATTCACCTCAGACCGGAAGGTCCAAAAGTCAAGTGTGTGAATGACGGAATGTTAAACAATAACATCAATAGTCCCAGGCAAGTGGTCCCAGGAGACTAGCATGCAAATCAAGGCCAGCTGGGCATCATTCAGGATAGGAGGATAAAAACAGAAGAAAGTTGACTTTATAATCATATCCATGTGATAAAAAAAGAAGTGCAATGCTTGCAGTGTGATCTTACATATATAGAAAAAAAAACATACATAAAGAAGTAGATCATTCTCAGGAGTCAGAATTAGGATGTCTGTAAAGGGAAGGAGTCCAACCCGTGCCCTGCAAGGTACAAATCAGTAATATTAATACTAGTCGATTGAGTATCCAAAACCATGCACTAAAATCTACCTTGGGCGAGTTACGACAACTGGTGCAGCAGCAAATGCAGGGATGTTCCAACTTATGTGTGATTTAATATCGCCAAATGCTTCTTCATTAGACTCATCTGCTTGAATCCTTACAGCAAGCAATGTTTTTTGTTCATGAAGTAAAAAACAAATTATTGGCATCCCATCAATATCAGTTGCCAAGAACACCTGGTAAGAACAACTGAAGTCAATTTCAAGTAATAACAAAACAAAAGATGTTGCTACTGCAAATATCACAAAGTAGAACATAGGAGAAAAAGGAAACTGCGGAGACAGATATAAACCATCAGCTAAACAGGTTTGAATGTCTCTTATTCTCTTAAATTAAATTTTATAAAGCATGCAACAAGCACTAAGGAAAATGGACGGCCTATTCATCCAACTGATCTAAGTGGTCATAAATAGCTACACACTAAGAAAGGAAAGGTTAAAATTACTATACAAGAATTGCAGAAACATAATACAGCAGAACCATTTACATGCTATATTAAAAACACGATGTTGATAAAATATAACGAAATTCTTAATAGTTATAATGCATATAATGCAATAAAATAAAGTCAAACGGTACATAATAGAAGTGACCACAATAAATAATATTGACATGCCTAATTGCAAAAAAAAGTAAAGCCTTTTCGGTGTGAGAAAATTTGTACCGTGACTACTGTTGAGTAAATATTTGCTCAACAGAAACAGAACTAAGTCTTGTGTCATATGAGCTCGTATAATGGCAGGAAGGGGATAGAGGATATAGTGAACACTAGAGGAAGCAGATAAAGATGAAATAATTAAGTAATATCCTAACTTAATTCACATCTACGATTAGTTAATCCAAAACTAGGATGTATAAACATTCAAAAAAGAAAAGAGAACTGTAGTTTTCAATCATATTATACTTCATGTCCAGATCTTCTTCTCAATTTGGTACGTTGAATCATGTTGCAAGATAGGTACGCTATGTGCACTAATTTGGTATATACCAAAATGATCACTACAGCCTACAGGTACCCCTTTTAGATCAATGCTCTTAACAGCACCAAAAAGGATATATATAACTCAATTGCTTAATCACGCAGAAAATAAATAAAATAACATGCCTGAAAATTACACCAGCATTTAAGAAAAAAGGGTAATTTCTGAGCTCTGATAAGGCAGATCTTTTCAAAGCAAGGTTAAGCAGCATACAGGAAAGAATAGAAGGAGAACAAAGATGAAAAATGTGCTAGAGATAGAAAGCATGACACAAATGGAATTTTTTAAACATATAATTAGAATGGAGCAACCTTACTAGCAGCAGACTGGGAGCATTTTCCCTGCCATATCTTACGAAATGCAAACTTATGCTGGGAAATATCACGGGGAATTGATAACATCGCATTATCATCCATTGCTTCCTGGTAAGTTGCACCATCAACTTGCCAAACAGAATGCTGAAATTTTCCTGCACAAGAAAAGATAAATGCATATCCAGCCATAAAAAGACGGAAAAGTACAGCTCAAGAAGCCTACAACACTACCTTTATGATATGATGCCATTAGAGGTATTCTATCACTAGTCCATATAGTCTTTTCATCAAAATCTTTCATCATACTTAATCTGCTCCTTTCTTCAAAATATGTTGCCTGAAAGTGGTTGATCGATTACGTAACGAAAAAGCATTGGCGGTAAAAAAAATGATCATACTCTTATTGATGACAATTATGAAAAGCCATCCAGCCAATAATCTATGGATCAGGTAGCAAATTTCTACGGTCTGCACATGCCCTGATGTGATAGGCAGCAATTCCCTGCTAAAATGCTATCACATGAGTAACTATGTCCACCCTTGTATTTTTCACATAATGGTAGTTAGCAACCAATCCCTTTTCTCAAGGGAGAGAAATCAATCCCTTGACAATCCACCAAGTGTACATGAAGTATAAGGAAAACTAAGTTCATAAATATACCTGAGGCACTTCAAGTGGATGTTTCAAAATGAGATGAGAAGAAATAATGGTCCCATCAGATTTATTGGCCGACTCCGGCGTTTGGGCTTGGCATGCAACATTGTAGTTCAACCCAAATTCCTTGTTAGGACGAGTTAAATCCCGTGCATTTAGCAGTGAACTAGAGGATGATACCATGCGGCCTCCATCAGAAGATTTCTGAAGTAGAATACCGAATGGAAGAGACCATATTGATGAAACAGCATATGGCAGTGGAATACTAACAACCTCGCCTGCAACACAAAATGTTTATACTATAAGCACGAGAGTATTAAACAGTTCAGTGCTATGCCATTCAGCGTTATAGTAAAACAAGATAGTCTCACCAGTTACATCATATACAGATAAAGTATCAACTTGAAGAACGCACAGAAGGGCATCACTGAGTGCCTCCATACGACACCAGCAGGCCTACATTTCAGGTTAGGATGTGAAAATGAGCACCTATTGTAAGCAGCATGATTACAATTCAATTTCCATCGTCCATCATTAATTAAAAGTGGTGTGGAATAGAACTTAATTGATGAGTATCTCCTTCTTTAGTAGACAGTTTAACATTGGAAAAAAATTGAGGTCCAGAAGAAAAGTTGAATATATAAGTATGCTGGTAATAAAAAAACGGGTGAAGTACATTGGAGGGGACATTGCATTGAGAACCACATCCAGCAGAGGTTTTGAGTGTCAGTCATTGCCAGTTCAGCTTTGTTATTTCTAACTCGGACAAGAAATAAACAACTACTACCTCCGAAAAACGTCTTATAATTTGGGACAGAGGAAGTATATGCAAAAATTCTAGGAAGACTGTAATTTGTTAAACAAGGAAGACAACAAAATCAATGTACCATTATGACTGTATTTGGAGAAGCGTATCTTTTGTGAACTCGAGAACCAGTACTCCATATAATCCTGCAAGACAGGAGAGACATAAACAGGTCTTACTGACTAAAAGAATCCAACATATACAAAATGTAAGACCAATTAGAGTATAACAAGTTTTAAGTAAGTTTGGCATCCATTTAATGCAATTGGAGCTCCATGAAAGCTCTTTTGATGGGTTTTCATCTAGTTAACTGGAAACAAGCAGATGAAATCCCTTTGGTATGGAGGAGATGCAAGCACATATCGCAGTCTTTTGCTAGGATAGGCAAGGTTCATGCCATGCTTTTCGAAGAAATCCATCACTGTGCACGCAAGCTCTTAGTGCTTGATTAACAAGTGTGAAAAAATGATTTGGTGTTGGGAACAGGAAATTAGCCTGCTGGTGTGGAGACTTTTTAACCTCCCACCAACCGGAACTCAAATCCTGAGACAGACCGACACCAGTGCCATGACCTTGTTTGGTGAATGCGGGAGCTCCCGGTCAGTTTAAAAACAAAATGATTTGGTGGCCATTATAGAAAATGAAAAACAAAGCCGTGGGGCTACGACTACCTAAACAGATTACTATGTAGCAAAGTAGTGAGTGGAGTTCAACAATGGTTTCCCGACGTTCCTAAACAGATTACGCAGAGTAGATAAGAGGGTGGGGGGCGTACCGGTTGCCGCGTATGAAGAGCTCGTGGTCGCCGTCGGCGACGGAGGAGGAGGCGGCCTCGTCCTCAGGGGCGGGGGCGGGGGAGGCGGCGACAGAGGGGTCGAAGAGGAAGTAGTCGTAGTCCTGCAGCGGCCGCGCCTCGGGGCCCCCGCCGTCGGCCTCCTCGGCGGCGAGCCCGTGCGGGCGGAACTCCCGCAGCACCGTGAGCTGCCGCGACCCGATCGCCGGCGCCATCTCCCTCTCCGGCGGCGGCATCGAGGAGGAGGGAGGAGAGTGGGGAGGCAAAATGTGGTGTCGTCTCGCCCGGTGAGGGGAAACCGAGCTCCGTCGTCGCGCTCGCCGGGGGCCTTCCAAATTTTTTGCCGCGGCGAAGGAGGAAACTGAGGAACCCTAGTGGGGGGAACGAAATTTTTCTTTTCGACACAAAGTGGGGGGAACGAAATGTGGGGCATTGAGTTGGGCTTAGGCCCATTTTCCTAGTGGGCTGAAACGTGGTATACCGCACTTTCCTTCCAACGACAATATGGGTGCTACCGTGCAAAAAAAATATTTAAATAAAAACAACTGCGAGAATATACAAGTTTCTTTTTCGAGGAAAATATACAAGTTATATGTCTACAATCTCACGAATAGTGTCCGAAAGTTCAACATCAAATTCAATTTATGCATAAATAAAAATACAAATTTGGCGTGAATACAAAAAAGACAAAGCACAAAAGACAAAAATTCAAACAGTGTTCATAATTTATGAGATTTTGAGCTTCGTCGTCGCGCTCGCCGGGGGCCTACAAAATTAGTCCATTCAAATTTTTTTGTGAAACTTCCCATGAACTTTTTTTGAACTGGGTCAAAAAATTGACGGGTTGTTGTGGGCTCATCCATGCAATTAGGCACTCTTCATCAATCTAGGGCATGTTTGCGACTGCTCCGCTCCACGAAAATCAGTTTTACTCCACCAAATTCTCTTTGAAGCAGTTTCACACATGAGTTGCGGCTCCACTAAAGAGAATTTTTGGCTTACAGTTAACTCCACCTTTAAGAATAGGAATTTGGTGGAAAGGATCTATTTGATTGGCTGGCGCGCGAAGAAACGAAGGGTATTCACTTGCTGGTGGTAGTGGTGGATGTATTTTCCCCCAACTTCAGTTCCTAGAGTTTTTTGGAGCACCCTCCGAAGAGCTTCACAAAAAACAGGGAGTTGGACCCCGGATTCTAATTTTTTTTTTCGAAGCGGCATATTGTGAAGTTACCCCGTTTGGCTTGTGTTTTCAAGAGCGGAGCTGAATTTTGAGAAGCGAAGCAGTTCCAAACAGGCCCAAACAGTGAACTGACAAGTGGTCCCTGTAAATTCTTTTAATAAACCCCTAAAAACATGTTTAACCAGACGGCCCTCCATTGAATTTTACACTCAAAGAATTGTATGTTCTCCCTTTTTATGCGGTATATGCTTTTATCACGGTAATTAAAAGAGCTTGAAACATATGTCATCTTTATACATGATATCTTGTAGTGAGGCCGAGCACCCATGACTTCAGAGACGAAGAACGGAATTGCTTTACACACAACACTGTTTGCACGATCCGTGAACGATGCGTCCTCCTCAACATCGCTTCCTGCATGCATGCTAGCTCTTGATGCTGCCAAGTAGGATTGTGCAGGCGTCGGCCATAAATTTATGTCTGTGTAGCAGCGCTCGAATAAGAACACTCTGTGTCTTGCGATTTTCAATTGTGTTGCAACTTTTAAGGGTTGATTTTGTATATCTTCATATGTAGTGTGGAGACAGTAGTTATTTCACTTTGAACTTGTTTCTTTTCCGTTTGGTTAATGAAAATATTGGTGTTTCCTCTCAAAAGAAGAAAATGCTATCATGTTTTTCTTTTGTCATATTTGACATTTTTTGCTGTGAGCTCATCTAGGCAAGATTTTACACGCATTCATGTTGAAAGACCAACTGCCCACAAAGCCAGGTCGCACAGTGACGTAGGCCTACATTTTCTGCTGATTCACAAGGATACCACTCGTCACACGTCTACTACCCAAAGGTTGAGTCATTTCGTACCCCATAATATCAATACCGATGACAAGAAAATGCTACCATGACCTATTCACCTATACAAATTTTCGATTGTTCAGCAATAGGTCTAGCAATAAAACTCTTTCCTCGGTACATTTTCTGTCAGAGCGAAACAGTGCGGCATCACTTTATTAGCAATATATTGTTATAACAGTCACAGCATCCTTTGTTAATTACAATCCTTTACAGGCGAAAAGGGCGACAGTTTCACACCGAGCACTTGCCTCCCTGTAATGCTAGTCTAGCACAATGGTGAGCCGCACCTGCGATCTGAAATTATTTTGTAGGTCTTCTTCTTCCACTTTGGTGGTGGTTGTTTGGTGAGATGGTATTCATCTGGAGGAAGTATGATTCATCCCCCACGACGGCTACAGCTTATACACCTAGGTGCCTCTTACTGGTCCACCTCGTCAGGCAAGATGACGTTGTTGAGGTAGACGAGCTGCATTTCGTCTCTCCAGATCTGAAAATCATGTGCCAGAATCTTAGTTAAGGTTTATGGAAAAGGACTGGTAAGGCCATCCGAATCTGCATTACACAAAAGAGGAAAGGAAAAAGATGTGCATACCAGGTCCCTGAATTCAATCCTGATGGTGGGCACATTCGTTCTGTGGATATCATTCCCTGAAGGGCCTCTCTTGTAGTAGTTCTTGCCAATCCAATGTGCCTGCAAAGAGATCAAAGGGTCATTGCTGTTTTCCTGTATTTACATCTACTTAACTTAGCAAGCAAGGATTTGCTCAATTTTTTAATGAGAATTCTAGTCGTGAACATAACATGGCAATCCTCAGAACCACCAATGGTGCTCCAAAGATAAACAAAAGGAGGTCTGCTTACCTTGAGAGCATGTGAAAACCCTGATTGATACACAGAATTTCTCGCAATTTCACATAGATCACAAGAACTGAGCTTCCATAGCTGAAACAATACCACAATGATTATGAGCTCGTGATGCTTTTTGTGCATGAATGCACTGGTTCTGTACCATATTTCAAGTTATGTAGACAGGCGTATGTGCATACTGAATAACACACATTTATGCACAAGCACATACATACTTTTGCATGACGTGAAAAAAGGAAGGATAGTGAAAGAGGGGGTACCGAGGCAGCAATGCTGTATTCTTCCACCAATGGCTCTTTTGTCAGATGAATTTGCAATGGATCATCCGTGGACAGCGAGACATTCAGTCCTCGTTGGAAAAACATAGGAAAAGGGTTCCGATGGTAATCAAGAAACAAGGAGTTGTTGCTGAGAGGGGACATTGCCAGACCAATCTGATAAGATTCAAAAGCAATTTGTGAAAAAGTAATAGCACCATCAGTTAAACATTAAAAAATGTAAGTTCACAGTATTAAAAGAATGCAACCACATAATAAATTTCTCAAAATTTACACCTATGATGGAAACACCAAAACAGGCAGTATTACCTGACCAAGGTAGTACAGATATTGAAGCACAGGAGACTTCCTTAAATTGATTCCATGTGATATACTGTGACAAAGAAGAAATGTTGCTGCCAAGTGATCAACGTCTCCAGCCTGCATGACCATACCAATTAGAGAAAGCATAAATCCGGAATGTCAGAGTCGAACACTGGAATGTTGAAGATATTTTACCTCACCGGCATGTGGACGGAATTTGATAGTATTCATCCCCTTTGACTCACGCAGCTGAAAATTGAAGTTTTGAATATATGAATTACTTACTAGTAACATGTAAAGATAGAAGACGAATATGCCTACCTTGTTCAGTGTGTACAAGTTAGCATAGCAGTAGTATGCATAATATGAAAATGCCGGGTTGAAGACATTCGTCCATTCTTCAGGTGTAGGCATGTGCTTAGTTGGACGCCTTTCAGGTTTACTTTCATCATCAACCAAATCTAACCCTACGACCTGCAACGGCCAAGAAGACAATTGTTATAACCAACAGATTCATCTAGTTAATGGTGAGAATCAACTTGCCCCCAGTACTTCCTTAGCTCAGCCTCATACACCCACATACAACTCAGTTGTTCGATCGACCAAGTATATTCTGAAGAATTGGAAGTTCATAGTTCACAGATGAAATGGAAACTAGCTTACATGCTATGGGAGGTATAGATGGTTGTGTAACTAGTTTAGGCGAAATCTAACCTATGATATTTTATGCAGAAAACTAAGATAATCTAACCAGTTTAGGCGATTCCAGATGTTGCAAATTAAATAGTATATGTTTCAAATAAACATGATCTTTCTAGTAATGCCATGTGTATTTCAAACTAATACCAGGACCATCCATAGCACTGACAGCAAGTGAGCACTTGAAACAAGCCTACCGCCTTTGTTCAAGTCTCATGGATGTGCATTTGGGTTACTTCTGATACATACAATGGGGGCTTCCCTACAGTTTGTTTCAAAAAATCTATCGCTTGAATGTTTCATTTTATTTTTACACAGAGATTTCACAAAGTTATTTTGCAGACTTGTTCTACATTAGTGATTAGCAATCTTGGGTTTACATAAAAAGCAGATAAACAGCAGCCAGCAGATGGTAATGGCAGACACGTGTGGGGACAAGAAACACAACAGGGATACGATAAGCATCCAAATCAAAAACGATGACAACAGAGTTTCTGTACCTGCTTTAGGAAGACATGAAGCTGCGGGTGCGAAGCTGGATCAATAGTAACCTCAAACAGAGGAAGGAAAATGTTGTCAAGAAGATTTTGAAATGATGTAACAATGCCCATTTGCTGGTACACGTTATATAAGCGTGGAATCTGCAAAACAGTACGAGAAAATAATTATCTACATGGGATACTGCATATCAGAACATAATGAATAAAATACCAACTCTGCATCCATGGACATTTTGAGGACTTTGTTCATGCAGAAAGAATAATTTGTTCAGTGCAGTCACTAGATAAACTGATGGACAACATAATTAGGCACCCACAGTTTGTTTTTCAAGTATATATTTGTTACAAAGAGCAAACGGCGGAAAAAATCCAAAATATACTATGGAACACCCAAGAAAAGAAGGATGAACAAATTTTACCAACTACTCCCTCCGTTCAAAAATATAAGATGTTCTAACTTTTTTGTGAATCAGATGTATATAGACACGTTTTAGTGTGTTTGTTCATTCATTTCAGTCCATATGTAGTCTATATTGAAATATCCAAAACATCTTATATTTGTGAACGGAGGCAGTACCAGATTGCTGTGGGAAGTCACTATACAGAAATAATGGTCTGCAAAGTACAGTTCCCCGACTGCAAGAAATTATAGGAACTTCTTGTTGTAGGTAATAATAAATACCAGCAAAAGTGGAGAAAGGGTACCTGAATCAACCAAACAACATTTTCACTGTACAATTCATTGTTTACTATCCAACTCGCAAGTTGGTCCCACTCACTTTGCTTCCTCCCATAGATTGAAATCCTATATTCAGCCATCTGGTGAAGCAAATTAGAGTAGACTAAGTTCAAACATTTCAAAAAAGAGTTGCATCTGCATAAGAAACGGGGAAAATAAATAATCCAACTGATAGTTTTACCTGATACTTGCTTGCATTAAGGTCAGAAAAAACTTGCATCGTCAGCTCAGCAAGAAATCGTCCTAGTTTAAATCAAATAGCAATATAAATATCTCAAAATTTACCATGAACATTAATTTTTTTGATGAAGTGATTATAAGAACTAATCACAATAAAAAGCAAAACCAGTAAGACGCAACCAAAGAAAAGCTGAAGCTAAGGGTGGTTGCTTGCAGTTCATAAGCACAGGAGCTCATAAGCTGAGTTTGCAAAAAATATTTAGTGTTTATCTGGGAAGCTAATTGATAAGAATCAGTTCGGACTAGGCCTAGTTTAGGCCAGAGAACCTTGTGAAACATATAACAGAAAAAAAAACAATAGTGTGCCCTGGAGAAAATAAATACATGTTATTTGGTCTGGATGTACACTGACACGTCAGCATTTTGCAACAAAAAGAAGAGCCATATAATGATGTATTAACCTGACCGTGTATTTTTTTCTTGTCTACTTATAGAGCAACAAACACTGCTCACACTCAGTAAGCATTAAGTGGTATAACTGCACCACTACGCGGCTCAGCAGCTTAAAAGCTCTAGCTACCATTGTTGGCATTTGGCTATAACAAAGAGGACTAGCAAGTATATCAATTGACACTTTCTGGGCTTACACCATCAATCATTTAGCTCACAAGGTCCTAACTGTGTACTAATCATATGCGCCTGAGTAAATACTAAATTTGTGGAATTGTGCCTGAGCCGATATCAAGTACTGGTAACACACATGGCTTTTTAATGCTCAGTGATTGATATAAGTAATTTATCAGAAAATTGATCGGAATTCATCAGAAGTTGCATACTACACAATACACATGCATAATTGTCAATAAAAGCACTAGTTTGGATGTGATCATAGTGAAGGGGCAAAGGTGCAGTACATCAAGACAAATTTACCTGACTTTTATATAAACATGCATACATACATTTCATAGGACTTCCACAGGGTGAAAGGTTTAGGAGAAACTATGATGGTAATATAGAACAGGAAACATGGCATTCTGCAACAATATGTGGAAACTGCACAAAAGTGCCAATAACATAAATAAGCCATCCAGGAAAAAATATGACTTCGAAACAAATAATACCTTGAATAAGATTGTCCTGTTTAAGGAAAATCTCCCGTAGCCTACTTTGGCCACATGGATTGTATTTAAGGTTGAATTTGTCAAAACGATGAAACGTACTTTTGTCCGCATGGACATCTAGCAAATCAACATTCAAGTCATACCTAAGAAAAAAACAAGAAAAAAGATTAACCAACTGGCAGCGGAATCAGCATTACATATACACAGTGTAAAATGCAAAACGCACCCAGTTAAGTCCAAGCTTTCAAAAACCTCCTTCAAAGTCATATATGTACCATCTCTGAAAATGACAACCTAATTGACAGATCATAAATAATTGTGATTATAAGTCAACAGTCATGCTATATTTACTAAAAGGAAGTACGGCAGTGTTCAGAATAACATTCATAAATGTACCTCATCAGGTTCTTTTCTCAGTTTGGACTTGATGAATCTCAGCAAATGTTTCTGATTCATGCATGCTGAGTGGTGAACATGAGTGTCGACCTTCCTAACATTGTAAAAATCACGATGTGGTGCAGTTTTTTGGGCAAGAAACTCCCTGTCCGCGTTTAACATCAGATGAAATTTGAACTTCTGCAAGGGAATAAAAACCTATATCACACAAAAGACTGATAGGAGAGCTTCAAATGATTTCACCGAATCACTCAGGCCACAAAATAAGTGACTACATGATTACATGTTCTAGAAGATTCAATCGGTTATGGCAGACAGTTCTTGTGTTCCCCGCGGCAGTCATCCGGAGAACATAATGTAAGTCGGTGAAAAAGGTTGTAGCATCAGCAACAGGATAAATCCTTTCCGAACCTGAGAAAAAGGGAGAAATAAATGAGTCATAGGATGCTGGAATAGCCTAGTTAAGAACAATAAAGCAAACTGGCAAGAGTGCTTACGGTCTTTATCCGCATAGACTTGGACAACACCATCGACCATTTGGAAAACATGCTGAAACCACAATCAAGAGTTGAAATCAAGGCAAAACAGACAAAAAAAGGTATTGGGACAATGAAACAAGCAGAAGTAAGCTACCTCTGATTTTGGTTCAGGCACAAAAGTGAATGGATTAGGATTAGGTTTTGGTGTACAGGGGTCATTTATGACCTCCTTCTCCCATGGAGCGACCTCTTCTCTAAAAAGGTAACAATCTCTTAACTCGAGACACTTCTGAAGGATTTTGTAGACCTCTATTTCATCAGGAGATGGAATCTCTGGCATCAGACAGAAAATAATATTTAATAACCTTTCACCCATATATGGTACCAAAAAATCAACCCAGTGGGTCAGAAATTCTTGGAGAGAAAGCAACAAATAGATGATTAGTTTAGAAGCATCTACTCATGTGAATAACAAACAAATCTTGAGCGTGTCTAAGTTAGCTTGTGTGCATTCAAAAGAAAAGGATCACTAGCAAATCAAGAAGGGAAATGACAATTTGGCATTTGCACGATTTAACAATGTTCTTTACTTGCAGAAAGTTGACTGAAATGGAGAAATCTTACATATCCACATTGGGTATAACATGTGAATATTCTGTTAGAAAAATGCACTGTATTTGCGAAACACAAACTGCACTTGTCAAGCTTGTAAATACAACTAATATCTCCTTTCTTTTGCAGGAGAGTTAACTTCATTGCATACAATTTTTAGCAGTGTTGTATATATTCAATTGTCATACCATGAGGTGCAGTTAACAGCTTGATAAATGATTCTTGCTGAGGTTCTTTTCGAAGAATATCTGCAGCAACTGGATCAGGTTGAACCGCATGAAGATCATTGGATATACTATGAGACCGAGTCATGTTTTTTGCATCTAATGGTGTTCCAGCCCCATTCTCCACAACTGAATTTCCTTTGTGTTCTCCCTCCTGTTCAAGGATTAAACGTAAAAATGTAACTTTTTTCGGATCAGTTCCAGACTTCCAGTTGGTGTACCAAAAGAAAGTGAAGAATATATGCCTTCAACAGAATTGGTGCATATCAGCAAATAATACTGCTATTGCATTCCTAAATCCTAATTATGACAAAATCTAGCCAGAAGATTGATTATGCAACGTTACTAACTGTAGAGTAACTACCAGACAAAAGGTTGTTACCATTGAGTAACATTAAACAGGCTGACATTATTCTAGCACATCTTTCAGAAGCTAAAGATTATGTTTGATGCTCAGGCCTTCTATAATGCATCCCAATTGTTCACTATAGATTGTTAAATACATTCCAGCGATCATGATTCATTTTTGTAAGCATAAAGCAAGGCTATGCGGATACATCAGCTCATTAAATATCACATCTATTGAAGTCAAAATGACAGGAAAGGAAATAAAACTCTAGAAACAAGAGCAGATGAAACAATAAGAATAACTTAATGCTCAATAGTATGAAACAATGTTAAGTCATAAATTCACTTATTTCATGTTCATGATCTGCAGACTTCTGATATGAAAATTTATGTCAAGTCTACCCTAGCATAAATAAAAATATATAGAAGATGAGCATATAAGTAAGCCAGTAAGCGACTAACAATTATGACAAGAAAAGGTAGAACTGGATGGCAACTGGGTGATTGGAACTTACAAGATTTCCATTTGTGCTCGCATAGCCATTATCAAGTTTGCCGTTGACTTTCGTCGCGGCATCCTCATCTGACCCCTCTGCACTCTCTAAAGTACTTGCACTAGCAAAAGGGGACTTGGGTGAATTTGGTCTGATTAATCCAACCCGTCTGCTTGAACCCGAACGAACGATTTGTTTATTGCCTGCATTGATCATTAGTTGTTACTGCATTACCATAGATAGAAAAGAAAAAAAAGGGACATTTACAAGTCTATCTCCTGATGATTAAGCACCCTGTCATGGCACCAACAGCTATATTTTTCTTGAGCAGCCAGGGAGCTTGAATTTATCTTACAGAAATTCCATCTGAATTATGTCCGTAGAGTACATAATTTTTAGCACTAAATGTTTACTGCAGGAACACTTATAAGCATTGTTGAGGAAATCGTTAACTGGTAGCTGCTCGGTTGGCTGGGGAGTAGGGGATTAATAGGCTAATTGGCAAGTTAATCGGCCATTTAATCAATTACTCGGGTGATTAATCAGTTAATCGGATACTCGGTGACCCTACGAGTAGGGATTAATCGGCAAGTTAACTGGTTAATCGGATGAATTCTTGAACAGGGCTTATAAGATAAGAGTGCCACGTTTTATTCCTTGTTGCAAGGGGGTAAGCCCACTAAGTTATCATACCGACAGTCTGTACTACACTAGTCTTGTTGCTACCCGGTCCGAAACCTCACACAAACTGCCCCCAACCGCAAGCCATTTCACAACCTAGCGCTCTCAAGGCAAGCCCCAGTCCTATCCACTCTGCCGCACCCAGCCAGCCGCGCTTGCCCACGCGTGCAGTTAACAGTATATATAAAGACAAACGTACCCTCGGGCCCCACTTGCAGCCTCGGCAAGCCCGTGGGGATCTGCATGTAGGCGGCGGCGGCGAGGAGCGCCTCGTCCACGTACGGCCCCACCCCCTCCCCATCGCCGTCGTCGTACTCCTCCACAGGGTACCCCCTGGCGACGCCGCCGGCGGCGTAGATGGAGGAGAGATCGGGGAGCGAGGAGGAGCCGGCGGCGGCGCGGCGCGGGGGAGGGGGGTTCCTCCCGGCGGCCTCGCGTGGGCGCCGCCGCTCCCGGTCGCCTTTGGCGGCGGCGGAGTTGCGGACGATGTCGCCGCTGAGCTGCGCGACGGCGCGGCAGTGCAGGTAGTAGGCGGAGGCGGCGGCCGCGGAGGCGCCCACGAGCGCGGCGCAGGCGAGCTGCAGTTTGTAGGAGGCGGAGGCGGAGTCCATGTGGGGTCTAGTGACGGGCGGCTTGGGTGGGTTTAACGCAGGCGATTAGGAGGGTGAAGGAAGCGCAATGGGTAATCAATGAGGGCCGAATGGAGAGCGTATTTATAGGGGGCCATGAGGATGGTGACGGGGACGCCAGATGGGGTTTTTGGTCACATGATGATGTGAGTCACTGGTGATTATCAATAGGTTTTGCTGAGCCCCCCTTGGTTTGTACCCTAATTCTCAGAAAGAGAGCTTAGTTCTTGGTGAGAATAATTTAAGAGCATCTGGTGTGGTGGGGCAGGGAGGGAATCCAATGGGTGAATGTTTTTCTTATTTGCCTTCCCAAATGCTCTTTCATTGGCTGAAAATTTCTTTTGGGTCAGTCAATTCTAAAGAGAGACCCAGGCGTAGGCCCGAGGTTGAAGATAGGGGGCTCCGAGACAAGCGCCGGCGAGGCACGGGGGACACAGGCAAGGCCTTGATCAGGAGCGTCGACGCACCAGCGACGTCGCAGGTGGAGGGCGGGTGGGTAGCTAGGGGGTGGACAGGATGGTCTATGACCACCCTCGATTTTCCCCATGGCATGTATAGCATAGAGAAAATTAAGTTTCTATAGTGAAAATATATGTTTATGTGAACATTTGCATTATTGGACCGCTTAACCCGTTGGGTTGGTACACTACCGGTGGTGGGGAGCCGAAGGTTGACGGGTTAGGGGGGGCTAGTTCACGTAGAAATTTTGGTGCCCAGGGAGGTTTAGTAAGATGGTTGGGGCAGCGGGAGCATGACGGAGGCAACGAAAGAGGGTGGGGCGGCGAGGAGTGCGCGGCAGCACCACCGATGGAGTGTGATGAAGGCCGACTGCTAGACCATTTGCCGTATGCGGTACATGGACATCCAGTTTAAGGAAGAAGATGGACATTAGGTCGTGGGAAGGAAAACGTTTGGAGGAAGAAGATGGTGATATGGCCGTCCATTTCCAATCCAACGGCTCTGAGCTAATCGACTGAAACCAAATGTTTTTATGGCACCTAATGAACACGTGCTCCCATTTGCCTTTTTTTGGCTAGGTGAAAATTTTGAAATTTAGTTTGCCATGTTGGTTTCTTTTAGTTTAGCGGATAGATTGAAGTGTTTTCTCTTAAATCAATATCCTATGAAATTTTGAATTAATCCTCCGTCTATGGAGGTTATATATACCTGTCTGGGAGGGAAAGGCTAGTTTTCTCCCTCTTTCTTTCTATCCAGGTATGTCTCTCATCTTACTTCACACTCACTAATGTGTCTTCTTCATGTATGTATCTACCAACTTTGTTGGTCGGAGAAATTGGGAAGAGAAAACCAGGCCACGTCATATCTTCACGTTGTCCGTGCTTTAGTGGCTATGCACTTAATTCCTTTGAATAACAATGTAGAGGTCGGACCTGATTCTGTCTTCGTATTTCTTCCTTGTTGTCCTACTCTAAGCCATGTCGTCTCTGAGAAGGAATAGGGGTAGATGGTCCTTGTTCATATTTGACCGACTAGTGAAGTAGAGGGGGCTTGGCGGTTTCAGAACTATGGTTTCAATATTTTTATGGCATGTTCATTGTACAATTGTCTTCTTCGTCTTTCACATTCCATTGGTACAATTAAAATTTATTGAGGTTCTCCCTCTGGAGATACCAGAGCTGAGGTAAAAAATATATGTTTTCTTGGCACCACATACTCCATTCTCTTTGCCATTAGAAAGTTTACGGGCGTTGCCTCCTTGAGGGCTTTGTTTGGTTGAGGTGGATTTGAAGAGGATTGAGAGGGGTTTAACGAGGTTAAATCCCCACGAGTCAAAAACCGTCAAAATCCCCTCCAATCCTCTCTATTCCCCTTGGGGGAAAGGTTTACCGAACAAGGCCTCAATGGGTGAGCTCCAACTAATCTTATGATGCTAGTGGAACATCTCCCCCTCTCAATCCAAAACAAGTTTTAAATGGAGGAATCACGATAATTCTTCCTTGTTGATCCGTGGGACGGCACTGGACGTACGCAATATCAATGAGAAAGAGCAAATGTGTGGATAGAGAAACAACCATAGATGTCCTCCTTCATATAGTGTGGGGTAGTATATATCTTCATGTCTTCTCACACGAGAATGTGTGAGCTTGGGGACATTTCAAATTTTATCATATCGGAAGGTTGAGCACTTCATGTTTAATGAGAAAGAATGGTGAAATGTGCCTTTAATTAGTTGGGTGGGGTCAAAAGAGCAACAACGGGTATTATGCATGGTTGTCAGTTTTTCGTAGATAGCTTCACTTTTGAGTACACTTAGTGATATCTTGTTTTAACCATGTAAGGGAGTTGTATGTATTCGTATTAAGCTATTGAGTTATACAAGTTCAAGACTAGCGGCAAAAATCAAAGATGAAGGAAAGAAACTTAATGGTTGAACAATGAAAATAATTCTGCATGGCATGACGACTACACGACCTAGGGTTGCAGGGTTTTCTAGATATTTAGTACTAGCAAGTTGCCATGTCATGCTTCTATTTTTTTAAGGAAACCAATAGTGTATTAAATCGGGCCTCTACATCATATATAGATGCATATAACACATATTTGGTATAGTAGTTTATAACAACCTTACACCCACTGACTTAAAAAGTAACCCCCTAATTTTACAAAGGAAGAAACATGATAGACAAGTAAGGTTTCAAGAAACCAGAGTAAAGTAGTCGTGTCTTGTATGATGTGTCGTTAGTTGATGACGTGAATAGTTTTCTACCCACAAGATAACACTTTGTGGATGCTATAAGAATATAGGATATGGACACATTTATGATATGTAAATATAACATACTTAAATAGTTCCCAGAACAATGACTCGCTCATATTTCTTCTCCATTCCTCCCTCCTCGCCCTCCCTCGAGAGGTTTCCCTATCTTGCTTTCCCTCCTACGATGGTGTTGCCAGCTGGAGTGAGGATCAGAGGGGTTGTTGGGTCATCGTTGTAGGTAGTAGTTTTAGGCTTAATTAGGTCTAGGTTAGGTGTTTCCATTTGCGACATATGTCTCTATGCCGATATAGAGCTACTTTTTTATGCCAATGAACGGTGTCGGTAGGAGGCATGTTCTCGCCTCCTGCCGGTTTCCATGGTGGAGGGTGGTGGATGTGGAGACAACTCCCATAATAAGCTCAACATAGCATTGGATTGGGCAACAACGACATCATCTCCCCTTTTTCTTCTCCACCGTGGGGTCATAGAGGAGATGGATCTGTGTTTTTCCCTATCGAATTTGGTGCTCTTTGGGGATTGCAAGCTAAGTTGGTGGTTCATCATTCTCCTCCGACTGTTGCATTGACCTCGACCACCTAAGCTGAAGGTTGTCCTAAGAGGAGCCTCGAATGTGCCTCTTTCAACCTCCAGCTTGAGGCCCTTTCTCATCGCCCATTGTCAGCGAGGATTTGGTCGGAGACGGTGGCCAATGCATCCCCGATGAGGTTGCTACTTGCATAATGATTGGATTGTGTTATTGGTTGCATCCTTAGGGTCACGTGTGCAAAAGTTAAAGGACTTGTTTGTAATTTTTATTTCTTTAGAGGTACCTTATTGTAGTGACGTAATAATTTTACAAAGAAAAGGCCTACTTTTGGGGCCCTCGGGTCCCTCCCTATTGTTCAAAATGTATAGCTACCAGCTGGGTACAATAATGAGATCTTTTCCTATAGCACTCGTGTGTACATGTTCTTTCTTTACTTGCACGAATAATATTCTTGTAGGCATATCTATGAGATGACTAGGACATGCATATCCCCCCAGTATAGGCATGCGTGTACATAATAAGTGAATACAACAATGGCCATGTCACGTGAAAGGAAATTTGTAGATTGCTTTAGTTATCTAGCACGCCCAAGTGAAGTGTTTTAAAAGGGAGGTTAAGGCACACATGTTTGAGATGGGACAAAAACTAAAAGGAAATCTTAAGTGAAAAGATAAGGATAATGTGCACGTTAGCCTAAAAAATAGTTACATTAATGAGTTAGACACACTCTACTAAAAGAGATGTTTGTAGGACGTCTTTCCCAACCTTAAAAGTTAATGCGTCTTCTAGGCCATAATATACACGTTAGCAGGTTGATTCAAAAAAAGCATAAAACCAAAGTATGGTATCATCTCAACTTGATTAGATATGGACAAATGGATAAATGGCTCACATGTATCAAATCGATAAACATGTTACCTTGTATTTATTGGGAAATGCACGTATATGGATATCTTATCCATGCTTGTATATATCTGATCGTGCCTTTTTTCGTGTGGTCATACACAAATAAACACAAAATCCAAGCCAAGTAATCGTCTGGTTCTTGTTTAGTTGGCAAAAGAAATTGGATTTTGTGGAGAAAATGGGGGATGTTAATACATGCGCGCCCATGATCCATTCCCGACAACATAAAATTCCATATATGTATGCCTTTCGTATGTTGTTTACCTTTTCTTCCTTCCTTTTTTTACTTTGCATGCAATCTCTGAACAATGAAGATTGAGCCACCTGCTTCGGGGAATATGTCCCTCTACTTTTGGCACACAACAGGGGCCCAAAACGCCTGGGATCTTTCAAGTTTGAGAATATTTTGTTGGGATAATCCCTAGGTTCATAGAGGTGGTCAAGGAGGGCATGGAAGGAAGAGAAAGCCCATGCGGAGCCTTGTCGTATTCTTTATATAAGTTGAAGACTGTTGCTTCTCGTCTTCAGTTCTCCAATGCAAAGCTTCAAGTGCATATGGCCCTAGAAGTTTCCTATTCTTTAACATTATAGAGCACCATGCTCTCTTTGTCGAGGAAACTAGCATTCGACGGAGAATCGAGAGAAGGGTAATCAGTTTGGATATTCTGTAACACACAAGGAAAAAAGCAATGCACACGCATCTTTAATATTAGAGGGGACGCTAATACTTGATACTTTTGAAGGAAATATGCCCTAGAGGCAATAATAAAGTTGTTATTTATATTTCCTTATTTCATGATAAATGTTTATTATTCATGCTAGAATTGTATTAACCGGAAACTTGATACATGTGTGGATATATAGACAAAACACCGTGTCCCTAGTAAGCCTCTACTAGACTAGCTCGTTAATCAAAGATGGTTAAGTTTCGTAACCATAGACATGTGTTGTCATTTGATGAACGGGATCACATCACTAGGAGAATGATGTGATGGACAAGACCCATCCGTTAGCTTAGCATAATGATCGTTAAGTTTTATTGCTATTGCTTTCTTCATGACTTGTATATATTTCTTTGACTATGAGATTATGCAACTCCCAGATACCAGAGGAATACCTTGTGTGCTATCAAACATCACAACGTAACTGAGTGATTATAAAGATGCTCTACAGGTATCTCTGAAGGTGTTTGTTGGGTTGGCATAGATCGAGATTAGGATTTGTCACTCCGAGTATCAGAGAGGTATCTCTGGGCCCTCTCAGTAATGCACATTATAGTAAGCCTTGCAAGCAATGTGACTAATGAGTTAGTTATGAGATGATGTATTACGAAACGAGTAAAAAGACTTGCCGGTAATGAGATTGAACTAGGTAAGAAGATACCGACGATCGAATCTCGGGCAAGTAACATACCGATGACAAAGGGAATAATGTATGTTGTCATTATGATACGACCAATAAATATCTTTGTAGAATATATGGGAACCAATATGAGCATCCAGGTTCCGCTATTGGTTATTGACCGGAGAGGTGTCTCGGTCATGTCTACATACTTCTCGAACCCGTAGGGTCCGCACGCTTAACGTTCGATGACGATTTGTATTATATGAGTTATGTGATTTGGTGACCGAATGTTGTTCGGAGTCTCGGATGAGATCACGAACATGATGATGAGTCTCCAAATGATCGAGAGGTAAAGATTCATATATATAGGACGACAATATTTGGACACCGGAAGTGTTTCGGGGGTACCGGGTACATATCGGGTCACCGGAAGGGGTTCCGGGCAACCCCCGGCAAGCTATATGGGCTTAATGGGCCTAGGGAGGGACAGACCGGCCCACAGGGGGCTGGTGTGCCCTCCACCAGGCCGTCTAGCCCTAGGGAAGGCAAGGGAGGAGGGCTAGCCCCTCTTTCCTTCCCCTTCTCAAGGGAGAAAGGAAAGGGGGGGCACCTCCTCCTTCCTTCTCCTAGTGCCAAAACAAGGAAGGGGGGTGAATTGGCGTGGGAGCCCAAGTAGGACTCGGCCTACTTGGGAACCCCCTGGCTGCCTCTTCCCCCATCCAACCTATATATATGTGGGGAGGGGGCTCCTAGAGGACACACAAACATCTGTTAGCCGTGTGCGGTGCCCCCCTCCACAGTTTACGCCTCCGGTCATATTGTCGTACTGCTTAGGTGAAGCCCTGCACGGATCACTTCACCATCATCATCACCACGCCGTCGTGCTGACGAAACTCTCCCTTGACACTTTGCTGGATCAAGAGTTCGAGGGACGTCATCGAGCTGAACGTGTGCAGAACTCGGAGGTGCCCTACGTTCGGTGCTTGAGAAGTCGGAATGAGAAGAAGTTCGACTACATCAACCGCGTTCTCAAACGCTTCCGCTTTTGGTCTATGAGGGTACATGGACACACTTCCCCCCTCTTGTTGCTATGCATCTCCTAGATAGATCTTGCCTGAGCGTAGGAATTTTTTGGAATTGCATGCTACGTTTCCTAACAGTGGCATCCGAGCCAGGTCTATGCGTAGATGATATGCACGAGTAGAACACAAAGAGTTGTGGGTGGTGTTTGTCATACTTCTTACCACCAATGTCTTATTTTGATTAGGCGGTATTGTTGGATGAAGCGGCCCGGACCAACCTTACATGACCACGTTCATGAGACCGGTTCTGTAGCGACCAGACCTCAAACAGTCTGATCTCTATGCATCAGTGTCATCCCTGGATCGGTAATGCTGACACGTACAATACTTGAGGATTTATAACAAAGTAGCAATCACACACTTATTACATCGAATGTCTCAAAAGAGAACTTATTACAATAAATATGGCTTAAGGCCATCTAATACGATAACAGCGGAAGGCTTGGAAGATAAAGTGAGTCCATCAACTCCAACGGCATCACTGAGTGAAAGACCACGACCTAAGGCACCTTACTCGTCATCTGAAAAGTCTGCAACATAATACGTTGCAGCCCGAAAACGGGTCAGCACATGGAATATGCCGGCAATGTAACACAAGAGAGTAATGAACATAATAATGCTATCACTACATGCATATATGGCTGGTGGAGGCTGTATGGTTAATAGGTTTTGCGAAGAGCCAATTTTTCCCTAATGCAAAGGAATATATTTTATTTTACCACAAAGTTGGTTGAAAAACATTGAGAATGGTAAACCCCATCTCAATCCCAATTAAAAGTAATTAATAACCCAATCAAATTATGTTTAAGAGTGATGAGATCCACATGATAATCCAAGAACTAGATACTCAAGATGTCCATAATCGGGGACACGTCTAACCATGATTAGTTTATACACTCTGCAGAGGTTTGCGCACTTTTCCCCACAAGACTCGATCTCCTCCGTTGGATTTCTCGCACTACATGATGTTTGATAAACAGATGACTGAGAGACAGTCTTTTCGAAGAGGTCCCCTTAACCGATAGATAGGTCGGTACATCTACAATCCCCTACATCTGCTAGCCCATCATGGAAAGGTTTACCACAACTTACTCAACTATGCCAGAGCCCATAATGGCATGTGGCTGCACACGGAAGTTTCCAGCATGAATAATCTTATGATCCCTTTGAGCCTGGGTGGCAGTCCATAGGAAAATCACACGGTACCCCGGGATTTCCAAAAATAGGCAATCACTAGGTTCCCCAGGTGCCTCAATCCACCCAGATGTGTATTAAAGTTGCCACCTTAAGTTAACCATCAATTAACAACTCACATCTGTCATGAATACACTCAAACCCAATCCACGTCTACGAGCATAGCATGGCAATATAAGCATAGCGTAGAAGTAACTCCCAGGGTTTGATATTAAAACAGGTGAATAGGTTCTACCTAATCTACTTCCCAACCCACAATTTATTCAGATCCTAACCATGCAATTGTTTGAGGATTGATCTAATGCAATAAAAGTGGGTAGTAAAGAGGTATGATCAAAGTGTTACTTGCCTTGCTGATGATCCGTGAAACCTAGAGACTCGTAGTAGCACGCTTCGCACTCCGGGTACTTTATAGCAATCAAACAAGCATACAATAAGCAATCAAGCAAGGGGCACGGGTAAAACTCAAATAATAAGATCTAACCAGAAAGTTCAACTTAAGAATTCTGGTTTGCAAAAAGAATGAAATCAAACGAAACTACGAAACTCAAATAACGAAAGAAACAAACTTCGTTTACTAATCTGGACTAAAGTCAAATTTTACAGTAGCAAAAACTTGTTTAAGTTGGTTAAACAGAAAGAGGGCTTCGTGACGAAACTCTAGGCGCTTGAATCGCCTGATTCCGATAAACGAGCGAAAAGATAAACTAAAACGAAAATCGGATCAGAAATCGCGATCAAAAATAATCGCGAAAAATCCGAGAAAAAGAAAAACTGACGAACAGGCTAACGAACGAACGTTTGCTATCTGTGGCTAATGGACGAAAACCGTTCGTTAAAACGAACGTATGGAAGAACGTCCGCTAAATAACTAAACCAAAAAAATCGATATAAAAAATAAAAAACGGAATCTAGGGTTTCGAGAAAAAACCGATCGGTTTTCTCGCGAAAACGGAGGCGGCGGCGACCTCCGGCGAGGTCCGGCGAACGGCAGCGGCGGCGGGGTGCTGGTTTAAATGTGAGACAGTTATTCATTTAAATCAGAGAATAATGGTTCTTCTATTTATATGAGTAATATCTTTTATGGTCATGCACCCTTGAAGAGTGGTCTATTTTTGTTGAATCTCGATTGTGGTGATACACATATTCATAATATTGATGCCAAAAGATGCAAAATTGATAATGATAGTGCAACATATTTGTGGCACTACCGTTTTGGTCATATTGGTGTAAAGCACATGAAGAAACTCCATGCGGATGGACTTTTGGAATCACTTGATTATGAATCATTTGATGCTTGTGAATCATGCCTCATGGGCAAGATTACTAAGACTACGTTCTCCGGAACAATGGATCGAGCCACTGACTTATTGGAAATAATACATACCGATGTATGTGGTCCGATGAGTGTTGAGGGTCGCGGCGGGTATCATTATTTTCTAACCTTCACAGATGATTTGAGCAGATATTGTTATATCTACTTAATGAAACACAAGTCCGAAACATTTGAAAAGTTCAAAGAATTTCAAAGAGAAATGAAGAATCATCATAACAAGAAAAAAAGTTTCTACAATCTGATTGCGGCGGTGAATATTTGAGTTGTGAGTTTGGCCTTCATTTAAAACAATGTGGAATAGTTTCACAATTCACGCCACCTGGAACACCACAGCGTAATGGTGTGTCAGAATGGCGTAACTATACTTTATTAGATATGGTGCGATCTATGACGTCTCTTACCGATTTACCACTATCATTTTTGGGTTATGCATTAGGGACAGTTGCATTCACGTTAAATAGGGCACCATCTAAATCTGTTGAGACGACTGTCGGTGTCAAAACCGGCAGATCTCGGGTAGGGGGTCCCGAACTGTGCGTCTAAGGATCGAAGGTAACAGGAGGCAGGGGACATGATGTTTACCCAGGTTCGGGCCCTCTTGATGGAGGTAAAACCCTACATCCTGCTTGATTGACTTTGATGAGTACAGGGGTTACAAGAGTTGATCTACCACGAGATCGTAATGGCTAAACCCTAGATGTCTAACCTGTATGATTATGACTACCCCTATGGACTAAATCCTCCAGTTTGTATAGATACCAGAGGGGGCTAGGGTTTGTACAGAGTCGGTTTACTGAGAAAGGAATCTTCATATCCGAACGCCAAGCTTGCCTTCCATGCCAAGGAGAGTCCCAACCGGACACGGGGGAAGCCTTCTATCTTGTATCTTCACAGCCCACCAATCCGGCCCAGGTCACATAGCCCGGATGCCTGGGGACCCCCTAATCTAGGACTCCCTCAGTAGCCCCTGAACCAGGCTTCAATGACGATGTGTCCGGCACGCAGATTGTCTTCGGCATTGCACGACGGGTTCCTCCTCCGAATACCCAAAGTAGCTCGACCAAGAGAACTATATCCGGCTCTGTACAATAGTCACAACCCTGAACCACAATGGCAAAATACTTAAGAAAAAAATAGGTCATGTCTTCTGACAACTTTTTCGGCGAGGCATTCACTGGTGAGCGTCGGTCCTAAACAAAATGGTTTTTTACTCCTTTCCACGACGACATTTGGACCCATCGCCAAGTGAGTATGGGCGATAGGGGGGTCCTTCCCACACGACCCAGAAACCGTCGGGGATATGCCCTCCTGGCACACACGTTCGGCAAAATGAGGTCATGTGCGACCGACGAGCACTCAAATACGGAAATACGTACAGTAAAGCTAAAAAATACAATTATACGGCAAAATTGTTTCCGGTCGCAAGTATATCCCATACATTCAGTCCCCGCTAAACATTTTCGTTCGTATGCACATCCCACACAGTCGCTCCAAGTAAAACATTTCCGTTCACAGGTACATCACACACAATTTTTCTCGTTAAATCGTTTGCATTATTGAATGTAGCACACATGGTCCGTAGAAGAAAGTGTGTGGCAAAGGCTGTCCATGACACACAGTATTTATGTGGTAAACGTTTGCGCAAGGTGGCCTAATGCAAACAGTTTTCAAGAGAAAGTCGTGTGTGATTGTTCATTGATCCAACACGGTTTATTCCTAGAAACTGTGTGCGTTGCCTGAGGTCATCGCCCACGGTATTTTTTCAACAACCGTTTGCAATATCAAAACCCAATTAGCAGGCTAATTCGCCATTAGTAGGCTAATTGCCCTATTATTAATAATCCATTTATTAATCTAATTGACATTCATATTAAGCACACAATATATTTCATTTCCATATCAAGGAAGTGGAATTTCATAATTGAAATACATCAGAGTACAACATGATATAGCTTCAGCACTCAGCTACCCCATTACACAACTACACCAGCAGCAAGTTCCACATGCAACATGTAGAACCTTTCGAAATTAGCATCATAGACGGTAAATAGACAGATGCATCTCATCTGGAAAACTGCTGAAGCGGAAGGCGAATATTGAGCCTTCATTCATGTTGAAGGTCTTTGCAACTTTAGGCCAGTGCCTGTGGATGATTGACCGCCCGTCCTTCGACCTCTTCAGGAACACTTCAATATTGAACCGTGGGTGTTGTATGAAAACCTTCCTCGCCTCCTGACCATAGAGGTGGTTTGAGAGGTAATCATCAGTGAACTGCTTTGGAAAGGCCTGAAAACTAGGATGTGCATAAATATCTTCTCTATATTGGAAATGGGGCAAAGGAATAAAAAAGGCAAGGTATAATAGTTAGTACCATCTTATAGTGAACTGATGTCTCCTTCATTGTGCAGACAAAGATCTTATTGTTTTTTGTCGCTAATTTCTTTATCCTAACAATCTTTCTGAGTTTCTTGATTTGATTGATATTCATGGACAACTCATTTCCCCATATGAAAAAAGGGTCGAACAGTGGGTCAAAACCTCTGATAACAGGACCTACATGTGTGATAACCCACAAGTATAGGGGATCGCAACAGTTTTCGAGGATAGAGTATTCAACCCAAATTTATTGATTCGACACAAGGGGAGCCAAAGAATATTCTCAAGTATTAGCAGCTGAGTTGTCAATTCAACCACACCTGGAAACTTAATATCTGCAGCAAAGTATTTAGTAGCAAAGTAATATGATAGTAGTGGTAACGATAGCAAAAGTAACGGTAGCAAAAGTGATGTTTTTGGTATTTTGTAGTGATGATAACAATAGCAGCGGAAAAGTAAATAAGCGAAGAACAATATATGGAAAGCTCGTAGGCAATGGATCGGTGATAGAGAATTATGCTGGATGTGGTTCATCATGTAACAGTCATAACCTAGGGTGACACAGAACTAGCTCCAATTCATCAATGTAATGTAGGCATGTATTCCGAATATAGTCATACATGCTTATGGAAAAGAACTTGCATGACATCTTTTGTCCTACCCTCCCATGGCAGCTGGGTCCTAGCGGAAACTAAGGGATATTAAGGCCTCCTTTTAATAGAGTACCGGACCAAAGCATTAACACATAGTGAATACATGAACTCCTCAAACTACGGTCATCATCGGAAGTGGTCCCGATTATTGTCACTTCGGGGTTGCCGGATCATAACACATAGTAGGTGACTATAGACTTGTAAGATAGGATCAAGAACTCACATATATTCATGAAAACATAATAGGTTTAGATATGAAATCATGGCACTCGGGCCCTCGTGACAAGCATTAAGCATAGCAAAGTCATAGCAACATCAATCTCAGAACATAGTGGATACTAGGGATCAAACCCTAACAAAAATAACTCGATTACATGATAAATCTCATCCAACCCATCACCGTCTAGCAAGCCTACGATGGAATTACTCACGCACGGCGGTGAGCATCATGAAATTGGTGATGGAGGATGGTTGATGATGATGATGGCGACGGATTCCCCTCTCCGGAGCCCCGAACGGACTCCAGATCAGCCCTCCCGAGAGAGTTTAGGGCTTGGCGGCGGCTCCATATCGTAAAATGCAATGAATCTTTCTCTCTGATTTTTTCTCTCCGAGCACGAATATATAGAGTTGGAGTTGAGGTCGGAGGAGCTCCAGGGGGCCCACGAGGTAGGGGCAGGCGCGCCCCCACCCTCGTGGCTAGGGTGTGGCCCCCCTGGCCTTGATCTTTTGCCAATATTTTTTATTATTTCCAAAAATACGCTCCGTGGAGTTTCAGGTCATTCCGAGAACTTTTGTTTCTGCACAAAATAACACCATGGCAATTCTGCCGAAAACAACGTCAGTCCAGGTTAGTTCCATTCAAATCATGCAAGTTAGAGTCCAAAACAAGGGCAAAAGTGTTTGGAAAAGTAGATACGATGGAGACGTATCAATGCCCCCAAGCTTAAACCTTTGCTTGTCCTCAAGCAATTCAATTGACAAACTGAAAGTGAGAAAGAAAAACTTTTACAAACTCTGTTTGCTCTTGTTGTTGTAAATATGTAAAGCCAGCATTCAAGTTTTCAGCAAAGATTATAAACTAACCATATTCACAATAACGCTTAGGTCTCATGTTTACTCATATCAATGGCATAATCAACTAGCGAGCAATAATAATAAATCTCAGATGACAACACTCTCTCAAAACAATCATAATATGATATAACAAGATGGTATCTCGCTAGCCCTTTCTGAGACTGCAAAACATAAATGCAAAGCACCTTTAAAGATCAAGGACTGACTAGACATTGTACTTCATGGTAAAAGAGATCCGGTCAAGTCACACTCAATGTAAACTAACACTAATGAATGCAAATGACAGTGGTGCTCTCCAACTGGTGCTTTTTAATAAGAGGATGATGACTCAACATGAAAGTAAATAGATAGGCCCTTCGCAGAGGGAAGCAGGGATTTGTAGAGGTGCCAGAGCTCGGTTTTGAAATAGAGATGAATAATATTTTGAGCGGTATACTTTCATTGTCAACATAACAACCAAGAGATGGCGATATCTTCCATGCTACACACATTATAGGCGGTTCCCAAATAGAATGGTAAAGTTTATACTCCTCCTCCACCAACAAGCATCAATCCATGGCTTGCTCGAAACAACGAGTGCCTCCAACTAACAGGAGTCCCAGGGGGAGTTTTGTTTGCAATTATTTTGATTTGATTTGCATAAAGCATGGGACTGGGCATCTCGGTGACCAGCCACTTTCTCGTGAGTGAGGAGCGGAGTCCACTCCTCTTGAGAATAACCCGCCTAACATGGAAGATATGGACAGCCCTAGTTGATACATGAGCTATTTGAGCATACAAAACAGGATATTTATTTGAAGATTTAGAGTTTGGCACATACAAATTTACTTGGAACGGCAGGTAGATACCGCATATAGGAAGGTATAGTGGACTCATATGGAATAACTTTGGGGTTTACGGGATTGGATGCATAAGCAGTATTCTCGCTTAGTACAGGTGAAGGCTAGAAAAAGACTGGGAAGCGACCAGCTAGAGAGCGACAACAATCATGAACATGCATTAAAATTAATCAACACCGAATACAAGCATGAGTAGGATATAATGCACCATGAACATAAATATCGTATAGGCTATGTTGATTTTGTTTCAACTAGATGCATGAACATGTACCAAGTCAAGCCACTCGAATCATTCAAAAGAGGATACCACCCTATCATACCACATCACAACCATTTTAATAGCATGTTGACAGGCAAGGTAAACCATTATAAGCTCCTAGCTAATTAAGCATGGCATAAGGAACTATGATCTCTAATTGTCATCGCAAACATGTTTATTCATAATAGGCTGAATCAGGAACGATGAACTAATCATATTTACAAAAACAAGAGAGGTCGAGTTCATACCAGCTTCTCCCATCTCAATCAGTCCATCATATATCGTCATAATTGCCTTTCACTTGCACGACCGAATGATGTGAATAATAATAATAGTGCCTGTGCATTGGACTAAGCTGGAATCTGCAAGCATTCAATAAATAGGAGAAGACAGGGCAATATGGGCTCTTTTGTCAGATCAACAATAATGCATATAAGAGCCACTTCAACAATTTAATTAAGGTCTTCTCCTATCGACTCCCAAAGAAAAGAAAAGAAATAAAACTATATACACGGGAAAGCTCCCAACAAGTAAAAGAAGAACAAGAAATCTTTTTGGGTTTTCTTTTTAATTACTACTACAAGCATGGAAAGTAAACTAATTAAAAGCTACAACTAATTTTTGGTTTGTTTTTCTTAAGGTTTATTAAACACACAAGAAGAAAGCAATAAAAGGAAATAAACTAGCATGGATATTACAATGAAAAAGTATGAGCAACGACATCTAGCAATGAGTGTGTGAACATTAATGTAATGTCGGTGAGAAATACGTACTCCCCCAAGCTTAGGCTTTTGGCCTAAGTTGGTCTAATGCCACAGATGGCTTGGCGGATATCCAAAGTTGTAGTTGGGGTCGTACTGAGATGCAACAATCATTGCATCGTGGGCTGCAGCTTGGAGGCGAGCTACCTCAGCTCTCCTCTTATACTCTTCTGCCTCCTCTCTGGTTATAAAATATCTCCCTTTTGCCTGAAAGTCAAAGAAAGTATAAGCAAGGAGAGCGACGTGATAGGTGTGTCGTTTGTCAAAGATTAGTCGGTACTGGAGGAACTGATCGTTCCTCTCAACAAACTGATGACGAACCATAGTCTCATAATCCAAATAAGCAGGGGGCAACTCAATATCATCTTCACATATGGTTATACCAAGAAAATTAGCTATGCGGGTCGCATAAATTCCACCAAAGAAATCTCCATTAAATCTATTAAGATGCAACCTACGTGCAATGACTCCCAAATTATAAGATTTATCTCCTAACACAACACTCCTAAGAATATTGAGGTCAGGGACACGCATGTGACATGCTTCATCTTTACCGTTAATGCATCTACCTATGAAGAGAGCAAAATAATGTATAGCAGGAAAGTGAATGCTCCCTATGGTAGCTTGTGCTATATCTCTAGATTCCCCCATAGTTATATTACCAAGAAAATCTCTAAATTCAGATTTGCGAGGTTCACTAGCACTGCCCCATTGTGGAAGTTTGCAAGCAGTGGTAAACTCCTCTAAGTCCATAGTGTAAGAATATTCATAAAGATCAAACAGGACAGTTTGAGAATTACGTGAAGATGAAAATTCAAACCTCCTCACAAAGGAACTAGTGAGATAGTGGTACTGACGGCATTTTTTTGCCTCGAAGCTCACAAGATCAGCATTACGCAAATATGTGTTAAATTCTTCCTTAATTCCCGCTCGATCCGTGAAGTCCTCTGAAGCCCATTCACAAGGCCGCACTGGAGCGTCCTTTGGTGGCTCATCATCAGCATCACGCATTGCAAGCCTGGGTCCTTGTTTCCTTGAAGAATCACCTTGGTACATTTTCCTAAACATATTTCTTCCTCTGAAAAATTTCTGAATTTTTTAGTAACTTCAAATAAAAGTGAACCAAACTCAACAAAATTGATAGCAACTACTCCTACAAGTGCCTAGAGCCTATATCATGCACCAAAACTACTTGGAACCACATAAATTTGACATGCAAGCTCAAGAACATGGTCACCTAGGCAGCACAAATTTGCAATGTATAAAGCATTAGAACAAAAACTAATTGGACCAATGGAGGAGTCGCATACCAAGGAACAATCCCCCAAAGCAGTTTTCTGAGAGGTGCTTTGAGCAAGGAGATCAAAAATCGTAGCAAAATGAGTTAGAACTCGTGCTTGAGCTGGATAATGGTGTTTGTGGGAGGAAGAAGGAGTGTGGGTGTAGGAATAAGTGGAGGAGGGCCACCGTGGGCCCATGAGGCAGGGGGCGCGCCCAGGGGGTTAGGGTGCGCCCTCCACGCTCATGGCTAGGTGGATGCCCCCCTGCTGTATTCTCAATGCCAAATATTCTCAAAATATTCCATAAAAATCATATTTAAATTTCAGGGCATTTGGAGAACTTTTTTTGTGGTATTTTTATATTGCACGGATAATTCAGATAACAGACAGAAAATACTATTTTTGCTTTATTTAATATAAATAACAAAAAGTAAAAAGAGGGTACAGAGAGTTGTGCCTTCTAAATTCATACATCTCATGCTCATCAAAAGGAATCCACTAACAAGGTTGATCAAGTCTTGTTAAGAAACTCATTCGGAATAACATGGGACCGGAGAATTTTCGAATAACACTAGGTTACCTCAACAGGGATATGCACATCCCCAACAATAAGAATATCATATTTCTTCTTGATAGTAGGAAGAGGAAATTCAAAACCTCCAAAAATAATCGATGGAATTTTTCCAATATAATTGATACTGTGGACTTGAGGTTGTTTCCTCGGAAAGTGTACCGTATGCTCATTACCATTAACATGAAAAGTGACATTGCCGTTGGTGCAATCAATAACAGCCCCTGCAGTATTCAAAAAGGGTCTTCCAAGAATAATAGACATACCATCGTCCTCGGGAATACCAAGAATAACAAAATCCGTTAAAATAGTAACGTTAGCAACCACAACAGGCACATCCTCACAAATACCGACAGGTATAGCAGTTGATTTATCAGCCATTTGCAAAGATATTTCAGTAGGTGTCAACTTATTCAAATCAAGTCTACGATATAAAGAGAGAGGCATAACACTAACACCGGCTCCAAGATCACATAAAGCAATTTTAACATAATTCCTTTTAATGGAGCATGGTATAGTGGGTACTCCTGGATCTCCTAACTTCTTAGGTATTCCACCCTTAAAAGTATAATTAGCAAGCATGGTGGAAATTTCAGCTTCCGGTATCTTTTTTTATTAGTAACAATTTCTTTCATGTACTTAGCATAAGGATTCATTTTGAACATACCAGTTAATCGCATACGCAAAAATATAGGTCTAATCATTTCAGCAAAGTGCTCAAAATCCTCACCATCCTTTTTGTTGGATGGTTTGGGAGGAAAATGCATGGGTTTTTGAACCCATGGTTCTCTTTCTTTACCATGTTTCCTAGCAACAAAGTCTCTCTTATCATAAAATTGATTCTTTGATTGTGGGTTATCAAGATCAACAACAGGTTCAATTTCTATATCATTATCTTGCTAGGTTGCATTGAGCATCAACATGAACATTATCATTAACATTATCACTAGTTTTAGGTTCATTACCAGATTGTGTTTCAGCATCAGAAATAGAAATATCATTTGGATTCTCAGGTGTTTCAGCAATAGGTTCACTAGAAGCATGCAAAGTCCTATCATTTTTCTTTTTCTTCCTTTTAAAAGGACTAGGTTCATCTATATTATTTCTCTGAGAATCTTGCTCAATTCTCTTAGGGTGGCCTTCAGGATACAAAGGTTCCTGAATCATTTTACCAGTTCTAGTAGCCACTCTAACAACATAGTCCTTATTCTTACTATTCAATTCATTGAGCAAATCATTTTGAGCTTTAAGTACTTGTTCTACTTGAGTGGTAACCATAGAAGCATGTTTACTAATAAGTTTAAGTTCACCTTTGACATTAGCCATATAATCACCCAAGTGTTCAAGCATATCAACACTGTGTTTTAATTCTCTACCAAAATAAGCATTGAAGTCTTCTTGCTTAACCATAAATTTATTAAACTCATATAAGCATGGGCTAGCAAACTTAGTAAATGGGATTTCAGCTTTATCATATCTATAGAGAGAATTTACCTTTACTACCTGTGCCGGGTTATCAAGACCATGTGTTTCTTCAATAGGTGATGGATTAAAACCATATATTTCTTCAACAGGCGGTAAATTAAGACCATGTATTTATTCAATAGGAGGTAAATTCTTAACATCTTCAGCTTTAATACCCTTTTCTTTCATGGATTTCTTTACCTCTTGCATATCTTCAGGACTGAGAAATAGAACACACCTTTTCTTCAGAATTGGTTTAGGAATAGGCTCAGGAGTTGGATCAGGAAGTGTCCAATTATTTTCATTTGTCAACATATTATTCAATAGAATTTCAGCTTCATCCGGTGTTCTTTCCCTGAAAACAGAACCAACACAACTATCCAGGTAATCTCTGGAAGCATCGGTTAGTCCATTATAAAAGATATCAAGTATTTCATTTTTCTTAAGAGGGTGATCAGGCAAAGCATTAAGTAATTGGATAAGGCTCTCCCAAGCTTGTGGGAGACTCTCTTCTTCAATTTGCACAAAATTATATATATTCCTTAAGGCATCTTGTTTCTTATGAGCAGGGAAATATTTAGTAGAGAAGTAATAAATCATATCCTGGGGACTACGCACACAACCAGGATCAAGAGAATTAAACCATATCTTAGCATCACCCTTTAATGAGAACGGAAATATTTTAAGAATATAAAATTAGCGAGTTCTCTCATCATTAGTGAACAGGGTGACTATGTCATTTAATTTAGTAAGATGTGCCACAATAGTTTCAGATTCATAGCCATAAAAAGGACCAGATTCAACCAAAGTAATTATATCAGGATCAATAGAGAATTCGTAATCCTTATCAGTGACAAAGATATGTGAAGTAGCATAAGCAGGATCATATTTCATTCTAGCATTCAGAGTTTTTTGTTTAAGCTTAGCTAATAATTTCTTAAGATCACTTCTATCATTGTAAGCAAGAAAGTCTCTTTTAGTTTCTTCATCCATAACATGTCCCTCAGGCACAACAGGTAATTCATATTTATTAGGAGAGCCTTCATAATCACTTTCATTAGTTTCAATAATTTCATTCTCTCTAGCCCTAGCAAGTTGTTCATCAAGAAATTCACCGAGTGGCATAGTAGTATCAGGCATAGAAGTAGTTTCATCATAAGTATCATGCATAGCAGAAGTGGCATCATCAATAACATGCGTCATATCAGAATCAATAGCAGAAGCAGGTTTAGGTGTCGCAAGCTTACTCAAAACAGAAGGTGAATCAAGTGCAGAGCTAGATGGAAGTTCCTTACCTCCCCTCGTAGTTGAGGGATAAATCTTGGTTTTTGGATCTCTCAAGTTCTTCATAATGATAAGAAGATATAAATCCCAAGTGACTCAAAGAATAAAGCTATGCTCCTCGGCAACGGCGCCAAAAAATAGTCTTGATAACCCACAAGTATAGGGGATCGCAACAGTTTTTGAGGGTAGATTATTCAACCCAAATTTATTGATTCGACACAAGGGGAGCCAAAGAATATTCTCAAGTATTAGTAGATGAGTTGTCAATTCAACCACACCTGGAAACTTAATATCTGCAACAAAGTATTTAGTATCAAAGTAATATGATAGTAGTGGTAACGATAGCAAAAGTAACGGTAGCAAAAGTGATATTTTTGGTATTTTGTAGTGATGATAACAATAGCAGCGGAAAAGCAAATAAGCGAAGAACAATATATGGAAAGCTCGTAGGCAATGGATCGGTGATAGAGAATTATGCCAGATGTGGTTCATCATGTAACAGTCATAACCTAGGGTGACACAGAACTAGCTCCAATTCATCAATGTAATGTAGGCATGTATTCCGAATATAGTCATACGTGCTTATGGAAAAGAACTTGCATGACATCTTTTGTCCTACCCTCCCGTGGCAGCGGGGTCCTAGTGGAAACTAAGGGATATTAAGGCCTCCTTTTAATAGGGTACCGAACCAAAGCATTAACACATAGTGAATACATGAACTCCTCAAACTACGATCATCACCGGAAGTGGTCCCGATTATTGTCACTCCGGGGTTGCCGGATCATAACACATAGTAGGTGACTATAGACTTGAAAGATAGGATCAAGAACTCACATATATATTCATGAAAACATAATAGGTTCAGATCTGAAATCATGGCACTCGGGCCCTAGTGACAAGCATTAAGCATAGCAAAGTCATAGCAACATCAATCTCAGAACATAGTGGATACTAGGGATCAAACCCTAACAAAAATAACTCGATTACATGATAAATCTCATCCAACCCATCACCGTCCAGCAAGCCTACGATGGAATTACTCACGCACGATGGTGAGCATCATGAAATTGGTGATGGAGGATGGTTGATGATGACGATGGCGACGGATTCCCCTCTCCGGAGCCCCGAACGGACTCCAGATCAGCCCTCCCGAGAGAGTTTAGGGCTTGGCGGCGGCTCCGTATCGTAAACGCGATGAATCTTTCTCTCTGATTTTTTTTCTCTCCGAGCACGAATATATAGAGTTGGAGTTGAGGTCAGAGGAGCTCCAGGGGGGCCATGAGGTAGGGGGGCAGGCGCGCCCCCACCCTCATGGCTAGGGTGTGGGCCCCATGGCCTTGATCTTTTGCTAGTATCTTTTATTATTCCCAAAAATATGCTCCGTGGAGTTTCAGGTCATTCTGAGAACTTTTGTTTTTGCACATAAATAACACCATGGCAATTCTGTTGAAAACAACGTCAGTCCGGAATAGTTCCATTCAAATCATGCAAGTTAGAGTCCAAAACAAGGGTAAAAGTGTTTGGAAAAGTAGATACGACGGAGACGTATCAATGTGCAAGACCAAATTGTTAAAAACCAAAATATTAGAATGGTTCCTGCAATTGCACAATAATGTGCTATTAGACAACGGACCATGCACGTGCTAACCTCGATTGTAAATGTCAGTGCTTCCCATTGTTTCCCTGCAACACATATAAGGCAGCTAGTCATCAGGTTAAGTAAGGGTTCACATGCTATCAGTAAAATATGTTGATGAAAAATAAGCACATTGCAGATTCATCAGATTAATTGAGGCCACATAGAAAACCCATTTACCCAAACCAAGCATGATTAAGAACTAGGAAATATAGCACTTGTATAAGTTTCTCATGTATTAAGTGTGGCCAAATTCGATTTATTCCTCACATGCACAACAATACAAAATTCTACCCACGACAATTGGACATCGCATTGCAAAATTGAACCAAGCACTTAACTAAACACCACAACAAATGAACCAAACATTAACTGAGCACCACATTGCTAATATAACATTGAACCAAGCAGTTAACTAAACACCACAATAAATGAACCAAACATTAACTGAGCACCACATTGCACAATATAACATACTCCTAATAGAATATCAGAGAGTTAACCAAACAGTTAACTACAGCCAATTGTAGCAATTGTATTTGTTTCTCATGTATTTACTATAGCCAAATTCAATTTATTCCTCACATGGTATACAATAACAGAATGCACTCACAATTTTGTAAACATAAATTCGATTTATTTCTCACATGGAAGACGAATACAAAATTGCAGTCTGAACAATTGAACATCACATTTGCAGAATTGAACCAAATAGTTAACTGAAGACGACAACTAATTAACAAAACAGTTAATAAGTGAGCACCACACTGCACGACATATAGAACATATACACTAGAGCAACAGATTGCATGGTGAAATTAGAAAGCACAATTCACTAGATTTTATGAAGGAAAGGCAAGAGCAGTGTCGGAGTAATGGGCCACGGGTAGGCCAACCCGAGCCCCATGACCTTTCAAGACATCGGGGCAGGCTGCGCCCCTCAAGACCACAGGTCGAAGAGCCGCCTCTTGGGGAGTCTACCGCAAGGCGGCCGACTGCCCGCTCACGGCTGAGTCCCAGGGACGACTTCCAGAGAAGCCGGCTTTGGGGAGTCGGCCGGCGACTCCAACAAACCGTGACCTCATCAAGGGGGACGGGGCAGGGGCGTGGCTACAATGAAGCCCACTCCCCACCCCTTACCAAGGGTAGGCATGGCTACAGCGCGCCGTACTTGGGAGGATCTCCCCGCGACGTGGCACTGTTGCCCAGCCGGCCCTGACATCAGCACCACTGTACTTGGTCCTGCACCCACGACGGCTTGTTTGTACGGCCTGGAGGCAGTAGGGCCCACCAGCCAGCGAGACCTTGGGAGACGGCGGGAGCACCGCCAGTCGGACCCAACGGGAGTCGGCCCGGGGGAGTCGGCCGAGCCCTCCCCGGGGCTCATGCGCCATTAATCCAGAAGAGATGGGGAGTGGCCACAGTGATCGCCCGCCAGACGACGGGGCTGTTGCCATGACCCCATGACCAAGCTTGCATCATCAGGAGCACGGCTACAATAATCAGTAGCTGGCAAGACCCGCCCGCGGCGGACGCGGCCTGTCGGCTCCGTACCAGACCAGTCGGTGGGGCCCACCAATCGGCGGAGAAGTCGGAGGTTGGAGACACTGACGGTTGGGCCCGCGCCCAGTCACATTACCATTGTACCCCTGGGGGGGTAGGCCTATATAAACCCCCCAGGGCACCCATGCAAAGGGTTGGATCCCAGTAGTTCTATACCTCACCAGATAGAGGGAGAGAGCTAGCCTTGCCCTCTCCTACCACCATACACAGCTCAAGGAGCAACCGTGTAAATCCCCGACTATAGTGATCATGCGGAGACCCCGCAGAGCAGCAGTAGGGGTTTTATCTCCCCGGAGAGCCCTGAAGCTGGGTAAGATTCGCCGGCGTGCATGTCTTCGCCTCCTCCCGTTTCCAGGCACCGGCGACTTTCTACTCGCCCCCACCATGTTAAGCCATCCGTTGGCATATGTCGCACCAAACCCCCGACATTTGGCGCCCACCGTGGGGCGAGGTGCACCGCCGTCCGGAGATCTGTTCTGGACGGGAACCCTTTTCCTCCCTGGCAAGCGCAGCCAGCCAGGCACGCCAGACGAAGTTTGCGTCGATGCGCTGTGCGGCGTGGAGATCGCCTGCGCAGCCAACTCCTTGGCCGAACTTGTCGGTGAGGTCCGCCTCTCCGACAAACCTGCGTCCGACGCAGGTGTAGGCGGCCCCGAAAACCTCCTCGCGGGCCTCCTTGATCAACTCCATGTTTCCGGCGAGCCTGCCGTAGACTCGGAGTCCGTAGGCTCCACCGACCCGATGCTGGTCGACTCCGATACCGCGTCGGTCGACGCGTTCCCCTCCAATGTGGTGGTCTACGATGAACCTCTCCCCCACGCGGAGAGCGACGGGAGCACCGTCACTAAGGTGCTGGTCATCAGTCATGACGAGTTCCCCGGTGGAAGGGCGCCCGACTCACTCGGCGCGGCGCTGCAAGACCTAGCTGCGCCCATTCCGGAAGATGCTGACGCAGAGACGTTAGAAGCGCGCCGCCTTCAGCTTGTTGAAGGCGCGAAGAAGCTAGCCAGCATGAGACGCTTGTCAGAAGCTTACCAGCGGGAGATGGATCGCGCTGTTGGCGGCTCGCCGACTCCGGTAGGGCCCAGCCGCCTTGGCGCGGTTCAGCAGCACGACGTAGCCATCGCCAGCCTGTTTGGGGCTAGCCGCCCCGTGTACGCCACGCCAGCAGAGAACATCCGAGCTACCCAGGCAGCGACGGATGAGCTAGACAATTTCGAGGGCGAAGAGCGCCGCCTCATGATGGAGCGAGTCCAGCGGCTCCTCGACGCGGCCGCCGTGCAGAACGAGGCCGGCCGCCGCACGGAGGCACCGCAGTGGCGAAACGACGGCCCGCACCGAGATCAAGGCGCGACGTCTCGAACGCCGACTGGCGGTACCCGAGGAAGGAGGGACAAGGAGCCGACTGTCAGCCACAGTCAGACTCGGATTACCATAGAGCGCGACCGAGATGGCCGCCCGAGAGCAGTGGAACGACGGGACGACTGTCCGCCTCCCCCTCCCCGCAAGGAGAGGCGAGTCTCCCCGCCGCCTGTTGACCATCCGACTCTCGGTGACCGCCTTGGCCGCTGAGAGGGAGTTGGGGAGAATGACGCCCGCCACCAGATCGACCGACTTCACCGGTCCCTGGCGCTGGAAGAAGAAGACGAGCTGGGTCCGCCTTGTTTCGGGCCCCGCATTCGGGACGAGCCCTTTCCCAGAGGGTTCACGCTCCCAAGAGACACGCCCAAGTATACCGGCTCTGTGAAGTCGGAAGACTGGCTAGTCGACTACTCTACGGTTGTCAGCATAGCGAACAGCAACAAGCGTGTCGTCGTAAAGTATGTTCCGCTCATGCTTCAGGGCACGGCCTGGACATGGCTGAACAGCCTAAAACCCCGCAGCATCAACAGCTGGGTCGACTTCACTGAAGCATTCGCTCGCAACTTCACCAGCACGTACAAGCATCCTCCCAAGCCTCGCCAGCTCTCCCTATGCGTGCAAGGCCCTGATGAGTCGACTCGCGACTACCTCACGCGTTGGGCTGAGCTCCGGAACTCCTGCGAGGGCGTGCACGAGGTGCAGGCCATCGAGTACTTTACAGCCGGGTGCCGAGAAGGCACCCTCCTCAAGCACAAGCTCCTCTGTGATGAGCCAGAAACCCTCGACGAGTTGCTGATCATAGCGGACAAGTATGCTACGGCCGACTTCTCCATGAAGACGCGAATTCAAATCAGCACGACTGGCAAGGTAGCCCCTCAGGCTCCAAGAACTCCGGCAGCGGATGCCGGCCGACGACAACAGCAGGGCGACCACAAGTGCAAGGCCCTGCAGCCGACTTTCAGCAGCCGGCAGGTCGCGACCGTCGAAGCCCAGCAGCCAGAAGAGCAGCCTCCGCCCAAGCGACAGAAAGGCGGCAAGCCGAACTGGTTGCCGGCCTTCTCCTATGAGCAGACCTTGGACGGACCTTGCAAGTTCCACAGCGGCGCGAAGCCATCAAATAACACCACCCAGAAGTGCCACTGGCTCACCAGGATCGCCAAGGGAGACGGCCTCCTGCCACCCCCGCCTGCTGGGCAGCCGCCTCCGCCTCCCCCCCAGTAGCCGGCAGTCAGGCCAGTCGGCGCAGTACAATACAAGTACCCTAAAGAGCACGGAGCCTATGTGGTGTTCACCAGTGTGGCTGACGATCGACGCAGCAGGCGGCTACAGTGACAAGAGGTGAACGCGGTAGCCTTAGAGACGCCAGAGTTCATGCACTGGTCAGAGAAGCCCATCAGCTGGAGCAGGGCTGACCACCCAGAAGTGATGCCGAGTCCGGGCTCCTACGCCTTGGTCCTGGACGCCACCTTTGCCACGGACAAACGGGCCACGCGTTTTTTGCGAGTTCTGATAGATGGGGGCAGCAGCATCAACATCCTGTACAAGGACACCATGGAGAAGTTAGGAATCAAGTAGAGACAGCTTCAGAACAGCCGGACTGTGTTCCACGACATTGTTCCTGGGCTTTCCTGTTCACCAATCGGCAAGATCCTGATTGACGTCCTCTTTGGGGACAAAGATCACTTCCGAAGAGAGTCTGTTTGGTTTGAGGTGGTGGACCTCGAGAGCCCGTACCATGCGCTACTTGGTCGGCCCGCCTTGGCCAAGTTCATGGCGGTCCCCCACTACGCCTACCTCAAGATGAAGATGCCCAGTTCCAGGGGAATTCTGACTGTGGCCGGCGACTACCGGAAGTCGTCCGCTTGCGCGGTCGAGAGCAGTCGGCTGGCCGAGTCCCTGGTGATTGCGGCCGAGAAGTGACTCCTTGAGCGAGTTGTGGCGATGGCCGGCAAGCAGCCGGGGATATCGCCCGACCCGAAGGAGTCGGAAGCCGAAGGTTCGCTCAAGCCGGCCAAAGAGACAAAGAACATACCCTTGGATCCGGAGCACCCAGAGAGGTACGCCGTCGTAGGTGCAAACCTCGACAGCAAATAGGAAGGCGAGCTCGTCGATTTCCTCCATGAGAATCGGGACATCTTCGCGTGGTCTCCCAAAAACATGCCAGGTGTGCCGACGGAATTCGCCGAGCACAAGTTACACGTCCGATCTGATGCAAAGCCGGTCAGGCAGCCCCTGCGCCGCTTATCAGAAGTGAAGAAAAGAGTTGTCAGAGAAGATATAGCCCGACTCCTAGCAGCCGGCTTCATTATGGAAGTTTTCTTTCCGGAGTGGCTGGCAAATCCGGTCCTGGTGCTAAAGAAGAACAAGCAATGGCGAATGTGTATTGACTACACGAGCCTCAACAAGGCTTGCCCCAAGGACCCGTTTGCTCTGCCGAGAATTGATCAGGTGATAGACTCCATAGCCGGATGCGAGTTGTTGAGTTTCTTGGATGCGTACTCAGGATATCACCAGATCAAGCTGAATCCGGCTGATAGATTGAAGACCGCCTTCATCACGCCATTTGGAGCATTCTGCTACCTCACCATGACGTTCGGCCTGAGGAATGTCGGCGCCACCTTTCAGCGTTGCATGTAGAAGTGCCTCCTCAAGCAGCTCGATAGGAACGCCCACGTTTACGTGGACGACGTAGTGGTGAAGACAGAAAAGCGAGGAACATTGCTGGAAGACCTCAAGGAGACCTTTGAGAACCTGCGCCGATTCCAGATCAAGCTCAACCCCAGAAGTGTGTCTTCGGAGTACCAGCCGGCCAGTTGCTAGGTTTCCTGGTCTCTGAGCGCGACATAGAATGCAACCCAGTAAAATCAAGGCCATCGAGAGAATGGAGGTACCTAACCGACTGCTGGATGTGCAGAAGTTCACCGGCTGCTTGGCGTCCATCAGCCGATTCATCAGTCGGCTGGGCGAGAAAGCTCTCCCCTTATACCAACTCATGAAGAAGACCACTTTTTTTGAGTGGAACCATAAGGCGGACGAAGCTTTCCACTAGTTTAAGAAGATGTTGACTACTCCACCCGTCCTGGCGGCTCCGACTCCCAAGGAACCTATGCTCCTGTACATCACCGCCACCAGCCGAGTAGTCAGCACAGTCATCGTAGTAGAGCGCAAGGAGGAAGGCAAGGCGCTACCTGTCCAGAGACCAGTATATTACTTGAGCGAGGTACTGTCAACCTCCAAGCAGAACTACCCCCACTACCAGAAGATGTGCTATGGCGTGCACTTTGCCGCCAAGAAATTGAAGCCTTACTTTCAAGAACATCCAATCACGGTGGTCTGCACGGCTCCACTTGCCGAGATCATCGGCAGCCGCGATGCCTCTGGTCGAGTGGCCAAGTGGGCCATAGAGCTGGCTCCTTACACCATCTACTACCAGCCCCGCACCGCTTACAAGTCACAAGCACTAGCTGACTTCCTCGTCGACTGGGCCGAGACCCAGTACCTGCCTCCAGCACCTGACTCAACCCATTGGCGGATGCACTTCGACGGCTCCTAGATGCGCACCGGCTTGGGAGCCGGCGTCGTCCTCACCTCTCCCAAAGGCGACAAGCTCAAATATGCACTGCAAATCCACTTCGCCGCCTCCAACAACGTGGCCGAGTACGAGGCGCTCATCCACGGGCTCCGGCTTGCCAAAGAACTTGGCATTCACCGGTTCTTGTGTTATGGTGACTCGGACTTAGTGGTCCAGCAGTCGTCTGGCGACTGGGACGCAAAAGACGCAAACATGGCGAGCTACCATTTCCTCGTGCAGCAACTCAGTGGGTATTTCGAAGGGTGCGAGTTCCTCCATGTGCCAAGAAACGACAACGATCAAGCAGACGCCTTGGCACGAATCGGCTCTACCCGCCAAGCAATTCCATCTGGCGTCGCCCTTCAACGCCTTCTCAAGCCGTCTGTCAAGCCTTCACCAGAATCAGACTCCATCTTTGTGCCGGCTCCTCCTGAAGACGGCGGATCCGACTCCAGGGCTCCGGCAGTCGGAACGGGGACTTTGGCGGGCGACTCCAAAGCTGCTTCAGTCGAGCCCGACCCGGGGACTGCGGTGACAGACTCGAAGATTCCAGAACTCGGCCCAAGGACCGAGCCAGTCGGCCTGGGGACTTCGTCAGCCCAACAAGTGGTTGTTGACTCCAGCCCGCTGCCTCCTAGCCCAGCCGCCCTCGTCCAAGTCACAGTCCTGATAGTGGACGAAATAGCAGCACCCTCATGGGCCCAGCCCATCCTCAATTTCTGGTGAACAAAGAGCTACCAACTGATGAGATCTCAGCTCGGCAAGTACAACGCCGGGCAGCAGCCTATACCATAATCAACAGAGAGCTGGTCAGGCGCAGCGTCACTGGTGTCTACCAGTGCTGCATAGAGCCAGAGCAAGGAGAGGCGATCCTCAAAGACATCCATCAAGGCAAATGTGGCCACCATGCGGCTTCAAGAGCACTCGTCGCCAAAGCTTTTCGGCACGGTTTCTTTTGGCCGACTGCCTTGGAAGAGGCCAAGGAGTTGGTCCAAAAATGTAAAGGGTGCCAGAAGTTCAGCTCCAAGCCGCACCAGCCGGCTTCCGCGCTCAAGACCATCCCCATTGCTTGGCCTTTCGCAGTTTGGGGTCTAGACATGGTGGGACCATTCAAAACAGCACAAGGTGGTCTAACTCACCTACTTGTCGCAGTGGACAAGTTCACCAAGTGGGTGGAAGTGAAGCCAATTAAGAAACTAAACGGTCCGACTGCCGTGACCTTCATCACCGATATCACAATTCGGTACGGCATACCGCACAGCATCATCACCGACAATGACACAAATTTTGCCAAAGGCGCCTTGGCCCGTTTTTGCACAACAAAGGGCATCCGACTGGACCTAGCATCCGTCGCCCACCCGCAGTCAAACGGCCAAGTGGAGCGAGCAAACGGCCTCATCCTGTCCGGCATCAAGCCTCGGTTAATCGAGCCTCTGGAGCACTCGGCTGGCTGCTGGCTCGACGAGCTGCCAGCCGTCCTCTGGAGTCCGCGCACGACTCCAAACAAGTCAACCAGCTTCACGCCCTTCTTCCTCGTCTAGGGTGCCGAAGCCGTCATCCCAATGGACATAGAGTTCGACTCCCCACAAGTCACCATGTACACCGAGGAGGAAGCAGAAGAAGCACGACAAGACGGCGTCGATCCACTGGAAGAGGGCCGGCTGTTGGCACTCATCCGGTCCAACATCTACCAGCAGAGCCTGCGCCGATACCACAACAGGAAGGTCAGGCCAAGATCTTTCCAAGAAGGCGACCTTGTACTCCGGCTGACCCATCGAACAGCCAGCCAGCACAAGCTGTCGCCGCCTTGGGAAGGCCCTTTCATCATCAACAAAGTACTAGGCAACGACTCCTACTACCTGATCGACGCTCAGAAGCCCCGAGCACGCAAGAGGGACGACTCCGGCAAGGAGACAGAGCGGCCATGGAACGCAAATCTTCTCCGAAGATTTTACAGTTGATGCAGTATGTACCACGCTACCTTTTGTATTAAAATACCAAGACTTTGGGCCCCCCGAGACGAGCTCGGGGACTGCCCTCTTTTGTCTGTATGATAAAAATTATGCCTACAAGTATGTTACCCTTTGTCATGCCGCTTGGCACCGGGCTCGACAAGTCGGCCCGGGGACTTGCCGCCTTGCACTATGAAATGCTTCCTGCAGTCAGACAAGTAGTGTGTAAACGCCTAAGCCGTCTCCTGCCAGAAGCCGCAGCTCGCAGAGCGACTGTACGGTGGGCAGCAGTAAGGTAGAATGGGCATTCGCATGAAAAATGGCTAAGGACCCAAAGCATAAAACATAGCTCAAGACGGCTTCCAAGCCCTTCTCGCAAACTGACTCTCGGACAGTCGGATTGTCATTTTCTATCCAACTTGCTCAAACAATCTTGAAATCGGCTAAGTACTTGATTTCCCAAAGTAGCCTAGCACTTGATCCAGCAACAGTCTACAGAGCGGCTATCCGATTGGCAAGGCAGGCAACTAGGAGAAAGCGGCAAAGGAAAACAACCAAATAGAACAATGAGCAAGAAAAGATAGACATATATATATATATATATATATAACATAGGCCCTTGGCCGAATTGTCAAGCAGAGGTTCAAAATACACCCCGCGGGTGGAATTGTGCGAATTAACAAGTTCCTCAAAAGACTACTGAAGCAGATAAAACAAAAGACACTGCGGCAGCTTAGGAGGCGGCAGACGGAGTCAGGGGGTCGGAGGAGGCGCCAACGTCAGTCGTCGGGGCGGTCAGCCGGCTAGTCTCGGCTTGATTGCCTCCGACAGCAGTCGGATTGGTTGCACGCGGCTCGTTGCTGGAGGCGCGGTCGGGCTGAGGCTAGCCGTCTGCTCCGTCTTCTGGTGCCTCCGCCTCGCCCTCACCCTCCGCCTCGTCCTCCTCCTTGACGCTGGAGCCGATCACCTCTGCCGAGTCTTCGCCGTAGTCTGGGTTCATCCCAAACCACTCCGGCGGGACCTCCTCGCTGTCTTCAGACCGCTCGGGGACGAAGATGCTCATGTCGGTGTACTCGGCGATCGCCGCAGCACGCTTGACGAGGGCATCTTCCACAGCCGCCAGCTCCGACTAGGCCTCCGACCGAAGCGTGGCCAACCGGTCTAGATCCAGCCCCGGGTACCACGCCTTGACGAACTCCAAGGCCCGACGCGCTCCAGCACGGGCCGAAGAGCCCTTCCAGGCCTCGAGGCGACCAGCCGCGACCTCCAACCAGTTGGCCGTCAGGCTGGGGGTGCACGGAGCCTGCATATCCAGCCAAAGGGCGGAGATTGCCTGGGCGCCGACGCGCTGAAGCCGACACAGCATCCGGTGAGCCGACCGGAGGCGAGCCTCGATACTCAAGATGTGCTCATCAAGAGTTCGGGGGCATCGGCGGCGATCTCTGCGCACTCCGCCCTCCGACTTGCACGATCGACCTCGATGGCTTGGATAGCGGCCTGAGACTGCCTAGGGAAGAAGTCTGCAAAAGACACGAAGAAACAAAAAAGCGAGTCAAAAACTAGGAGTCGGCATGACCTAGGTCGGCGGCTCAAAGAAAGAAAACAAAGAGACTCACCATCAACGATGTCTTCGATCTCGTGGAAGCCGAAGGACAGCATCGCCTCCTTGCCAGACCAGGAAGAGCGCTCGCTCGCTGACTCGGCCAGAAGGGCGGCCTCCGTCTCCTCCGCCTCCCTCTGCGACTTCGCGAGCAGCCCCTTCTGCTCTGCCAACTGAGCGGTGAGCAGATCGCGCTCTGCGGCGAGCTTGCTGCACTCCTCCCCTTTGGCAAGCAGGGCGGAGTTGGCTTCGCTCAGCTGCTGTTGAAGAGCAGCGTTGGCCTCTGAAGGAAAGAAAGAAAGACAACAGTCGTCAATAAAGTAGGTCGCTGGGGAGATCCGGCCCGACTGCTCAACAGTCGGCCCAAATCTCGGGGACTACAGCCCGCGGGTGCGCTAGCGCGCCCCCGCGGAGAAGAGAAAAAGGAGGAGGACTTACTCCGGCTCTCCGCCAAGTCAGCGGTCCGCTTGCCCAACTCTTCAACATTACGGTTGAAGGTGGTGACGCGGAGGTTGTGGTAGTCCTGCAACAAGCGTTTCAGACAAAGTTAGTACCCAGAAGCTCATCAAATTGGAGTTTCGGGCCGCCTGCTCAGCAGCCGACCCGAAACTCGGGGACTACACCCAATGGGTGCGCTGGCGCGCCCCCACAGAGAGAAACAAGAAAAAACAAAGGCCCAAAGAAAAGACATACCCGGACGGCCGCCCGCGACGCCAGGAACGCCTTGGTGCAGCTCTGGAGGGCGTCACCCTCAGCGCGGAGCTTCGCCTGGACGTCCAGGAGCGCCCGGTTCAGCGGCCCTGTGCCGCCTCCCCGCACCCACCCAACAGGTGCGGCGCTCGTCGCCTCAGCGTTTGGAGCCGCCGAGCTGGCGGTGCCGGCTTCTAGGGGGCGGGGGGCCGAAGTCGCCTTCTCCAGACGACGGCGCGCTGGCGAGCCGACCTGGAGGAGTAGCCTCGCCACGGCCTCTTCTTCGGTCGACGACACCGGAGGGTCCGCTGGCTGCTCGCCTTACACGCCTTCAGACGGCGGCGGAGGCGGCGGCGGAATGTTCGCGCCCGGAGTAGAGGACTTGCCGCCTTCCCTCTCCTCGACGAGGTTCTCACCGCCGGCTCCTCCAGTCTGCCCCGTGAACTCTAGCGGCGGCGGCGCAGAGTTCAGCGGGGTAACAAGCAAGGCCGCCTGGCGGTGTGCGGCTTCCTCAGCCCGCTGCTTCTCCGCGGCGGCAGCTTCGGCCTCCGCTAGTTTTTTCTTGGCGGAGGCCTCCGCCCTGTCAGCCTCCGCCTTCTCCAGGCGGAGGGCTTCTTCTTCATTGCGCTTCTCATGCGCATTCCACTCCGTCGGCTCCCGGAGGTCGGCAGCGGGGTCTACCCGCGAGTGGTGGCGGGCGTCTCCGCTGACCCCATGATGGAGACGGCGGCGACCCGCTCAAGAGAGAGGGGAGCCCTGAAGAAAGAGGGGCGAGCAGAGACTCAGACAAAGCACGAAGAAAGAACGAACTTTGAAGACAGAATACTTACGCAGAGACCAACTGCGGCTTCTTCACTTCCTTACGGAAGCGGATGGCCTTCGCGGCCGCCTCGTCCCGCCGGGTCGCCGCAGCCGAGCCCTTGGGCTTCTTCGGCCGGCTGCCGAACAAAGTCGGCGCAGCCCGGCGCTTCTTCCCGCCGCCTGGAGCGCCCGAGGCGGCAGAAGAGCCCGCGCCCGGCTGGCTGGCTCCTGGCCGATGGCGAGGGGCGACTCCTTCCTCGGCGTCGTCTTCAGGCCAGTCGACAAAGGTGGCCGAGGGCCTGAAGTCGCCTGTCATCCCTCCTCCCCCCTCGGTGTCGTCTTCCAGAGCCGCCACCCCCAGATCAGGGTCGTCGACATCGCTCTCCGCCCGGCCGGCAGCGAACTCATGTGCCAGCCCCGAGGTGCCGACTGGTGGGTGAAGAAGGGGATTCTAACCAAAAAGCAGACTGATTAGAACAAGACTCGGCAAGAGGAAGACAATCTGAAGAAAAGAAAGGCGACTCACCACGGGTGGGGGGTTGGCGCGGGAGTATGGCTCCTTGCCGAATCGCCAGTCCTCCGGGAGCCTGCTGTCCGAGAGATAGTTCACCATCAGGGCCACCTCTTCGTGAGGCATGTCCTTGGTGCACATCTGACTCGGGTTGCGGCCCCCGCTCATCTGGAATATCAGGTGAGGGCGGCCTTGGAGTGGGAGAACTCGGCGCGAGACGAAGGTGGCCAGAAGGTCCAGGCCAGTCAGACCCTCCGACTGCGTCAGCACTCGGAGTCGCGTGATGGCGCCGGCTCCCGCACGCGTCATCGACCTGGCCCGGTACGACCAGTTGGGCAGTCTGCCAGCCGGTGGGCCGGCTTCGAAAGCCGGCAGATTGACCCAATCGCCCCGCGTGGCGATGTTCCTGACGTAGAAGTAGGACCGCTGCCACATCTTCACCAACTTCAGCAGCGCGATGGAGGGGAAGTGGTTGTCGGCTCCTGTCCTTCACACGGCGATGAAGGCGCCGCACTGAGCTGGCACGCCCGCGGCCTGCGTGTCGAGCTTGGAGAAGAAGAACTCCCCCAGAGCTCGAGGGTGGGGAGGACTCCCAGGAAGCCCTCGCACAGAGCCACGAAGGCGGACAGCAGCACCACTGTGTTGGGGGTGAGATGGTGCGGATGGAGTCCGTAGAACTCCATGAACGACCGGAGGAAGCTGCTCGTCGGCAGCCCCAGCCCGCGCAGGTAGTGCGAGAGGAAGATGACCTGCTCGCCCTCCCGTGGGGCGGGGGAAATCTCCCCCTCCGGCGCGAGACGCACCTGCACGCGATCCTCGCCGGGAAGCCGACGGGTCCGACGGAGGAACTCGATAAGGTCTTCGTGGACCTCAGAGCCGTCCCAGGTGTCCGAGCGCACCGAGGGAGGCGCGGCAGCTGAGGAAGAGCTCATCGTCGCGAGCGGTCACCACAGCGCGCGCCGGAGCTTGGGCGTGCGGCGGAGCGAGCGAGAGAGAGAAGAAAGAGGAAGCAGGAGAGCGAAGGAGCTGCGAGGAGGAAGAAAGCAAGGGGTAGTAGGAAGGAGGGGCGCGTGTGCTCCCCTCTTCCCCCTACTTATAGCCCTCGGGGCTGCGAAGCCGAGGGGGCGGGCATGGGGATTTACTGCACCCACAACCCCATGCCCCCCACAATCCCTGTAAAGTTACTGCGCGCAGTAACTCCACAGGAATCCTAACCGTCCACCGGGGCCACAGCGGATCCGCTTGGGCGCCGAGGCACGGTAGTGGCGGGCCCCGCCTACGGGCCTGTCCCGTCGCGCGCGTGGGCTGGCAGGACGGCCTGGCCACGTGCCCTTGTGTGACAGGCCAGGAATGGGCGGCTTACTCTGGAAGCTTAGCTAGCCCGCCACTTGAAATCCCGCCGCGATGTTCAAACTACTGAGCAAGTCAGAATTGAGTAAGTCCGAGTTGGGCGAGTCCGACTCCTTCTAGTCAGCCCGGCGGAAGTCAATCAAGACCATGAGTTGCGCCCGGAAAGAGAAACTGCTGAGGCTTCTCGGCCGATCGTCCGCGGCGCCTCACCAACTTCGGGGACTACTGTCGGAGTAATGGGCCACGAGTAGGCCAACCCGAACCCCATGACCTTTCAAGACATCGGGGCAGGCTGCGCCCCTCAAGACCACAGGGCGAAGAGTCGCCTCCTGGGGAGTCTACGGCAAGGCGGCCGACTGCTCGCTCACGGCTGAGTCCCAGGGACGACTTCCAGAGAAGCCGGCTTTGGGGAGTCGGCCGGCGACTCCAACAAACCTTGACCTCATCAAGGGGGACGGGGCAGGGGCGTGGCTACAATGAAGCCCACTCCCCACCCCTTACCAAGGGCAGGCATGGCTACAGCGCGCCGTACTTGGGAGGATCTCCCCGCGGCGTGGCACTGTTGCTCAGCCAGCCCTGACATCAGCACCACTATACCTGGTCCTGCGCCCACGACGGCTTGTCTGTACGGCCTAGAGGCAGCAGGGCCCACCAGCCAGCGAGACCTTGGGAGACGGCGGGAGCACCGCCAGTCAGACCCAACGGGAGTCGGCCCGGGGGAGTCGGCCGAGCCCTCCCCCGGGGCCCACGCGCCATTAATCCAAAAGAGATGGGGAGTGGCCACAGTGATCGCCCGCCAGGCGGCGGGGCTGTTGCCATGACCCCATGACCAAGCTTGCATCATCAGGAGCACAACTATAGTAATCAGCAGCCGGCAAGACCTGCCCGCGGCGGACGCGGCCTGTCAGCTCCGTACCAGACCAGTCGGCGGGGCCCACCAGTCGGTGGGCCCCAGCAGTCGGCGGAGAAGTCGGAGGTCGGAGACACTAACGGCTGGGCCCGCGCCCAGTCACATTACCATTGTACCCCTCGGGGGGTAGGCCTATATAAACCCCCAGGGCATCCATGCAAAGGGTTGGATCCCAGTAGTTGTATACCTCACCAGATAGAGGGAGAGAGCTAGCCTTGCCCTCTCCTACCACCATACACAGCTCAAGGAGCAACCGTGTAAATCCCTGACTATAGTGATCATGCGGAGACCCCGCAGAGCAGCAGTAGGGGTTTTATCTCCCTGGAGAGCCCCGAAGCTGGGTAAGATTCGCGAGCGTGCATGTCTTCGCCTCATCCCGTTTCCAGGCACTGGCGACGTTCTACTCGCCCCCACCATGATAATCCATCCGTTGGCATATGTCACACCAAGCAGCACACGCAACGGGTAAACCGAGCATGCTTAACCGGCGTAGCTAGCAATTGGCAAGGTGCTCCTCCAAGATCTGGGGGTCGACACGAATGTCAGCCATCGCGACCTCATCCGCGTGCGGCCGCGATTTGCTTCTCCGCTGCCAAATGCTCCTTGAGGTCCTAGCTATACTGCATGCACCATGGCTTAGGCCGGCGCTTATTTGGTGGAGGGGTCAGTGATTTGGGTGGAAGGTGTCGCGCTCGCACCGGTGGTCGGGGCATGTGGGATGTGGAAGGATGAGGAGGATGGGGTCAGGTGTGGATTACCTACCTGGATAGAGGAGGCCGAGCAGCATGAAGGAGGGTCGCTGGTGAGGAGGCGGCGGCGCTGCAAGCAAGGAGTGAAGGTTTCAACTTGCAAAGGAAGGCGGAAAGAGGGGAAATGTGGCTTTTGGTAAGGGGGAGGGGGCGGGGAGGTAGATATTTCCGTGGAAGCCAAAAATTTGGAATCGTTTCAGCCAAAAAATTGGCGCGCAAAGTGTCATCAGATACGGCCCCTTATTCTGAACTGTGTACGATATGTGGACATCACAAACGATTCAGATAGCTTAACCCATGTGTTATGAGTTTGAACGTCAAAAGTTTTGGTTCGAATTTCCATGGTTACAGTGGTCATCCACGTCATTGCATAATTTGGGTACACAAAGGAGACTACAACACACCCATACTTCTTAATCGAGCAAGTTCAGCAATTAAACAGAGCTAGCTGACCTAAACATTACTCTAACAAATTAAAGACCGACACTCATAATTAAACAAAACATAGAGTACTACTACGGATGGTGCTCGTCGATCTCTGCCACTGCCTCCATGTCCAGCTCGCGCCCGACGGTCTCCTGGGGAAGGGGCTCCATGGCATCCATCACACCATACTCGGCAAGCATCTCGCCATCCGCGTCCGCCATCTCTTTGGAAAAGGCCGCCACGAGCTGGGCATGGGCGAACGTGATCTGGGCTTGGACGGGCTCAGTCGTTGTTAGGTATGCGACGGAGGAACGGATGGCTGCTCGAACGCTCTCGGCGATTGCCAGCTCTTCGGCCGTGGGTTGCCGACCATTGTCGGAGAAGCTTCGTTCGATTTGTGCGGTGCCCACCAGGAGCTGGGCGTGGGCGGCCTCGACATGGTCATGGGCGGCCTCCATCAGGGCTAAGGCCGCCGCTGTGGAATGGACAGCTGCTGTGCCGCTCTCGCTAGTTGCTATCCCGAGGCAGATGTTGCTGCCGCCACCTGAGAAGCAACACCGGCCGTTTGGGCTGCCTTTGCCGCCCGGTCGCAAATTGCGGCCACGCTCATGCACCTTGTTAGCACGTGCATGGCGGCTATGGCTGCACCCGCGTCAAAGTGGGCCACCGAAGTTGCCCTCACGACGTGGGTCCACGTGCCCATCTTTCACCGGCGACGATTGAACAGTGAAATGATATTTGGGGAGCGAGCTAGTGTGCTTGAGATGCCGGTTGTGGACTGTAGCCGACGCACCTTCTCGCGTAAGCCATAGGCGTACTATACACCAATTGTGCTCCAAGATATTTTGTACTACATCTCACATGGTTGTTGATAATAAACTGTGTGTGATCTACTTGATTTTTCATCTTGATTTGAATTACATAATGGGGTCACAGCGGCAATGGACGGTGTTTGAATTGCTAGACCTTTTATCTGTAGTGAACATGCAACTATATGTGTGTCGTAAAAGAATTGGAATTATTCAGGGTTCGTTTGAACATTTTATACATTAAATTGGTTTTCTAGCCATTTCAGGTGAACAATTCAAATTTGAGCTACATGCACATGCTCCAGTGCATATAAATTGGTTGAAAAATCAAATCTGTGTCCTTGGGTGCATGCTTAGGTCCCATGCAAGAAATGGAAATGAATTTCAAACACCAGGGCACCGTTGATTGCCGGCAAAACATTGAGATGCCTTGTTTTTAAATTCTAGTAAATCCAAAAATTGTTTGAAATTCATGAAACTTGGCATGCTATCATGGAGCGGCATCAACATGCCGTGGTACAAATTTTGTCCCATTTGGGGCAGGTTTGGGTATATGCTTCTCACAAACCGGAGCTTCTCACAACAAGCATGATGGTTTTCGGTAGGGAACGTCCCACCTTTGTGGACGAAACGATATACATTGCCTCTTATTGCTTTCAAATTTTTTCTCGTGAAAACATAGAACAACAGGAGTGTTGTGTGATTTTTTTGTGATTTTTCGGGGTTCGTTTGGACATTTTTATGCATTAACTGAGTTTTCAATGCATTTTATGTGCATAATTCAAATTTGAACTACATGCACATGCTCCAGTGCATATAAATTGGTTGAAAAATCAAATCTGTGTCCTTGGGTGCATGCTTAGGTCCCATGCAAGAAATGGGAATGAATTTCAAACACCGGGGCACCGTTGATTGCCGGCAAAACATTGAGATGTCTGGTTTTTTAAATTCTAGTAAATCCAAAACTCATCTAAAATTCATGAAACTTGGCATGCTATCATGGAGCGGCATCAACATGCTGTGGTACAAATTTTGTCCCATTTGGGGCAGGTTTGGTATATGCTTCTCACAAACCGAAGCTTCTCACAATAAGAATGATGGTTTTCGGTAGGGAACGTCCCACCTTTGTGGACGAAATGATATCCATTGCCTATTATTGTTTTCAAATTTTTTTCTCGTGTCAACATAGAACAATAGGAGTGTTGTGTAAATTTTTGTGATTTTTCGGGGTTCGTTTGGACATTTTTATGCATTAACTGAGTTTTCAATGCATTTTATGTGCATAATTCAAATTTGAACGACATGCACATGCTCCAGTGCATATAAATTGGTTGAAAAATCAAATATGTGTCCTTGGGTGCATGCTTAGGTCCCATGCAAGAAATGGGAATGAATTTCAAACACCAGGGCACTGTTGACTGCTGGCAAAACATTGAGATGCCTGGTTTTTAAATTCTAGTAAATCCAAAATTTTGTTAACCATTCACGTGATGCCACATGTCTTGGTTTTAATGGTTGTAGGAGGTGCTGTGCGGACAGCTGCTTGACCTTGACTGAACATGAGGCGTGCGAGCGCCGTTTGGTGTGTAGGCTGACCGAGAGGCGTGCAAACTGTCCTTGAGTGCGCAGGCTCACCAGGAAGCGTGCGAGCTGTACGCTGCGCAGGCTCACTGGGAAGCGAGCCCTTTAACTTCCATGGTCGTCCGCCTTGCTTGCATCCTCTCCATTAATGGCGCCCAAGCCGCAGTTTAATTCGGTTTTTAAATATTAAACACTCATCGCAAACATTTTAGTTAGAACACCCGTATGCAAACCGACAGCTTCCCCAGGGAGCCAAGAGAAAATGTGCCAAGCAGGATTTCTGCAGCTCTTGATCCCAAACGTTTTAGATAGAACACCCGTATGCAAAGTGAGAGCAGCGCAGGATTTGTGCATCCCTTCAACGCAAAACGGTTGTTTTGGATGACCCGTGTGGAACCACGTACAAAGAATTTGGTAAGATTTGTCAATCCTTGTAACACTGCGATTTGTCAAAATATGAAGCTAAAAATCACTAGCAGTATCTAATTTTTGCAACTAAAATTCAGTAATTAAGCATAGATTTCATTCATAGATTAAGCAGTCGTTCTTAATTTATACAAACAGTTCAACTCGGCAGCTGAACTAACCAAACTTTTCCCCAATTGTTGCCAACCACGTACTGAACTAGCTAGTTCAACTATATATACTAGCTAATTTTAAGTACGCTATACAGTTCCACCACATATATAGTCAGATGAACTGAACAAAATAGCCCCTAAATACTACTACTACTACTACTACTACTACTACTACTACTACTACTACTACTGCGGAGGGGCTTTGTAGTACTTCCGGCTACCTCTCCTCTGCCGAGCGCGCTTAGTAAGAGGCGGCGAAGGAGGAGCCTACCGACGAGCTGGGAAACCGCAATGCGGTGCCTGCCACTAATGCATCTTCAGCAACGCTCGCCTCGAACGTCCTCTGCCACTCCAGACGACCCCTCTCGAAGCGGTGGTTCTCCTTGTAGATCTCCGGATTCCTCGCCTCTGAGGCAGCGTGTGCTGCTGCCACTGCGGCGGTAAGGCTCTTTGCGTGCTCGATGAGGCGCTCCACCTCCTCCCGCAGGAACTCGGTGTAGCGCGCAAGGTTGCTGTCGCACGTGCGGGCATCCACCTCCCCCTCCCGCCTTCGGGCGGCGGTGGCGGAGCGGGTGATGACCCCGACGGTCGACAGTGGGCTAGTGGCCACGGCGGCCGACGACGGGGTGGCGGCCACAACCACCACCTCCCGCCTTCAGGCCGCGGTGGTAGAGCGGGTGATGGCCACAATGGGGTGGCGGCCACGACGACCATCTCCCGCCTTCGGGCCGTGGTGGCAGAGCGGGCAATGGCCCTGGCTTTCGACGGTGGTGTGGCGGCAACGGCGGCCGGCAACAGCTGCCGACGGGCACCGGCGATGGAGTGTGTGGTGGGTGTTCCGCGCACACCCAACAGGGATGCTGTAACGCCCCGGACACACCCGCCGGTGGTCGTTACTCCTGGCGGGATCTAGACTGGCCCCATAGATCAATACTAGTCTTTTCTGCGCACTTTGTCCTCACTCGTGCACACCCGGGAGCAACTTCCCGGTCGGTCACCCATCCTGACACTACTCCAAGCTGAGCACACTTAACTTTGGAGTTCTATCCGAATGGGCTTCCGGAAAAGAAGGAATTCCTTATTGATATGAGTAGTCTATCATCCCTATTAAGCCAGGCTATCACATACACCCCTACTCAGAGGAACCGACGTCCTCGTCGGGCCACAGGAACATTCCGTCTTAGCACATACGTATGTGCATCCAGTCCGGTACATGTGCCATGTCGGGTGCCACGACGGGTCACAAACGTCATGAATAACATGACCGCGCACCTGTCCGCAAACATGCGTGTAACCGCGAGGGTCGGCTCTGATACCAACTTGTAACGCCCCGAACACACCCGCCGGTGGTCGTTACTCCTGGCGGGATCTAGACTGGCCCCACAGATCAATACTAGTCTTTTCTGTGCACTCTATCCTCACTCGTGCGCACCCGGGAGCAACTTCCCGGTCGGTCACCCATCCTGACACTACTCCAAGGTGAGCACGCTTAACTTTAGAGTTCTGTCCGAATGGGCTTCTGGAAAAGAAGGAATTCCTTATTGATATGAGTAGTCTATCATCCCTATTAAGCCAGGCTATCGCAGACGCCATGTGCACTACACTACGCCGGGGACTGCGCCGCCGCCGCGGTGTAGCCTCCCAGCTGGAGCTGTCCTCTGATGACGGCGGAGTGGCTAAGTGACGATGACGGACCAGTGCCATTGGCGAATGTGGGAGAAGCAGACGAGATAAGCTACAGGGATGGAGGGGAAAATGTGACGCATGACTCGCCAGCCATGAGGGTTTTTATAGCTAACCGGTAAGCATTGGGATTTTGGGGGATTTCACCGAGTCGGGCAGGAATCTTGCGCGGGAATCTGTGAGGTTGCGTGGGAATGGGCTCACCGACGATTCATTGGCGCCACCGTTTGGCAAAAAGAACGCCCCTGCGCGCTGCGCAAGCTTGTGTTGTAAGCCGTCTGCGGCAGCGGGGTGACAAGACGTGCGAGAGGAGGACGAAAGGCCACATACACATACGGTTAATAAAAAAACGTTTGCGATTTAATTACCTACTATACCACCATCCTGGTTTATAAGTATGATTTAACTAATACAATATGAATGCATGTCACCAAAGATTATATAGTTGGATTTGTATTTGAACATAGTTTCCAATTATATAATTATTGAAACATGCATTAACATTTTGTTGGTTAAATTTGAGGGCAAAGTATGGCACGAAATATAAAGGATACTATAGACTAAACGTAGGTGGTACCACACGGCCGCTCTCTACGCAGCGACGCAATTGCCGGCCGGCTTGTAGGCGACCATTTGCTGCGCGTTCAACTGCTCCATGTGTGTGGTTGCTTGCGGTTCAAGCGGCCGCGACGTGCTCTACTCACATCCCACTGCGCGCGCTCTGCTCTCGCGTCCCTCCAGGTGCTCTGCCCTCGTCCCTCCATGTGCGCTGCCAGTGTTTTGGGCCAGCACACGATCATGCATGTTCGTGCGCAAGCGGTTGCGCCGGGCGTGGTGCAACGATGCAGTTACCTGCTGCAAAAACTGCCATGCGGACGCGCGGAGAATCCACGCCGCCCGGCCCCCTTTTATTCCTGCGGCCATTTACCTTCATCTCTCGTCTCACACGTCACAATAAGCACACGCACAAGGACACATACAGAGAGGACATCCAGCAGTTTCAATGGCGCTCCCTGTGGCTCCAATGGCGCTCCCAGCGGCCGACAACGACAATGGTGGGCAGTTCACCACGCATCATGTAGTGGACACCCACGTGAGGGGGAAGGCCCTCTCTGTTGTGTACACGAATGATCCGGTCTCGGTGGAGAGCTCCATCAAAACTATGGAGCAGTTCCTTGCCGAGAAGAAGTACCGAGTGGTCGGCTTTGACCTCGAGTACACCATCGGTCGTGTCGGACACGATCAGAAGGTTGCCGTCGCCCAGTTGTGCATGCGACATGACGTCCTCGTGTACCACTTCCACCTTGCCACAAGGCCTTGTGAGCGTTTCTCCAGGTTTATCAAGAGCTCCGACTACAGTTTCGCTACGGTGGACACCACCAACGATCTAAAAGTGCTCAAGGTTTCGGACTTGAAATGCCCAAATCTTGTCAACATCGAGCACCACTACAAGGTCTGGGGCACCGACAAAACCAAACTAAAATCCCTGGTTGACCTCGCCTCGACCATCATCGACCCCTACTATGCGAAGATGAAGCAAGAGAGCAATAAGGATAAGAACGCCTGGCACAGTGTGTGGCATAAGAGACTGGATGAACAACATGTCAAGTACGCTGCCATGGACGTGTACACAAGCTACGAGATGTACAGGCGGATCGTTGACATGAGGAACTGTCTTCTTCCTGGCCCATACAAGGGATCGAGCCACATAGCAGTGGCGGGAGTGTCACGAGAAGTAGATGACTAGACGATCGTTTCTCCTACTTTAGAATGCATGCAATTGTTTATTGAGGTGTGTGCGAATGATCTGTATAGTCACTTATGTAAATGGATGTTTATTTCAGTTATATATATATACATGTTATTCTACTGTAGGCAGAGCAATTCACACGGCTTATTAGCAGCAATCGTCTGCGTTATTATTGGTCTTCGCACACATTTCAGATTACACACCTGTTTGCCGCGTATCACACACATCTTGTTCATTTGAACCGTTTCCATTGTGTTGCCTAATCACACACAGTTCATCCCAGTGAACCGTATGCTGTATATCGCACACGCCTTCATCCGGCTGCCCGTTTCTTTTGTGCCTCCTCATCACATATAGTTCATTGAGCTGAACCGTATGCCCTGCATCGCACACGCAACTAAATTCTGAACCATGTTTGATGCATCTGTCATCGCAAATGTTTTGCACCTTTTTGACAGTTTTTTTACACCACTGTTTGCGATTATGGCATCACACACAGTTTTGTCGAAGGGTCTCTAATTCGATTGTCACATTTGGACCATCCAGCAGTAGTGATTGAATCCTGGCCTTTTATTATTTTGAACCGTTTTTTCCAGCCTCCCGTTTCACGTTTCGAGAAGTAACTCCCAGCGACACGTTGATACGTCTCCAACGTATCTATATTTTTTTATTGTTCCATGCTATTATATTATCTGTTTTGGATGTTTAATGGCCTTTAATTTACCTTTTTATATTATTTTTGGGACTAACCTACTAACCAAAGGCCCAATGCAAATTGTTTTTTTGTGTGCCTATTTTAGTGTTTCGCAGAAAAGGAATATCAAACGGAATCCAAATGGAATGAAACCTCCCGGAGAGTTATTTTTGGAACAAACGTGATCCAGGAGACTTGGAGTGGATGTCAAGAAAGAAGCAAGGAGGCCACGAGGCAGGGAGGCGCGCCCCCCACCCTCATGGGCCCCTTGCAGCTCCACCGACGTACTTCTTCCTCCTATATATACCCATATACCCCGAAAACATCCAGGAGCACCACGAAACCCTATTCCGCTGCCGCAACCTTCTGTACCCGTGAGATCCCATCTTGGGGCCTTTTCCGGCGCTCCGCCAAAGGGGGAATCGATCATAGAGGGCTTCTACATCAACACCATAGCCTCTCCGATGATGTGTGAGTAGTTTACCATAGACCTTCGGGTCCATAGTTATTAGCTAGACGACTTCTTCTCTCTCTCTAGATCTCAATACAAAGTTCTCCTCGATTCTCTTGGAGATCTATTCGATGTAATTCTTTTTGTGGTGTGTTTGTCGAGATCCGATGAATTGTGGGTTTATGATCAAGATTATCTATGAACAATATTTGATTCTTCTCTGAAATCTTTTATGCATGATTTAAATATCTTTGCAAGTCTCTTCGAATTATCAGTTTGGTTTGGCCTACTAGATTGATCGTTCTTGCAATGGGAGAAGTGCTTAGCTTTGGGTTCAATCTAGCGATGTCCTTTCCCAGGGACAGCAGGGGCAACAAGGCACGTATTGTATTGTTGCCATCGAGGATAAAAAGATGGGGTTTATATCATATTGCTTGAGTTTATCCCTCTACATCATGTCATCTTGCCTAATGCGTTACTCTATTCTTATGAACTTAATACTCTAGATGCATGCTGGATAGCGGTCGAGGTGTGGAGTAATAGTAGTAGATGCAGAATCGTTTCGATCTACTTGTCCCGGACGTGATGCCTATATACATGATCATGCCTAGATATTCTCATAATTATTCGCTTTTCTATCAATTGCCCGACAATAATTTGTTCACCCACCGTAGAATTTGCTATCTTGAGAGAAGCCACTAGTGAAACCTATGGCCCCCGAGTCTACCTTCCATCATATTATTTCCATATCAATTTGCTATTTTTATTACCATTTATTTTACAATCTTTATTTTCCAATCTATATCATCAAAATACCAAAAATATTTATTTATCTTATTATCTCTATCAGATCTCACTTTCGTATGTGACCGTGATGGGATTGACAACCCCTTTATCGTGTTGGTTGTGAGGTTCTTGTTTGTTTGTGCAGTTACTAGGTGACTTGTGTGTTACCCCCTACTGGATTGATGCCTTGGTTCTCAAAAACTGAGGGAAATACTTACGCTACTGTGCTGCATCACCCTTTCCTCTTCAAGGGAAAACCAACGCATGCTCAAGAGGTAGCACACGTCTTGTCAAAGCAAAGACCGTGTCCCTTTATTGCGGGATTTTCATCAATGAGGGCTTGGGTAATCCAACCGTGCCATCCGCTCGACCCCTTGGGAATAGGCAAATTTTAAGGCTTGTGCGAGGTCGTTTGATATTCGTTGCCTTTATAAAAGGACAAGGACCCCTCTTTTACCCCACGCCTTCTCCTTCCTTAGCCTTCCCATCTTTGAGCTCCAGCGCCCAAGTCCAAATCCTTCTCCATTGCCACCACGCGCTCTGACCATGTCCGGATCCGGTTCTCAAGGCAAGTGGGTGGCCTCTTCCATGACGAAGAAGGATATCCAGGGACTCTGGGAGGCGAGGTACTTAATCGCGGAAATCGCACACAGGCTTCCAACAAAGGAGCAAGCGATCCCTACTCTAGAGCCTGGCGAAAGGGTCGTGTTCATCCCCCACTTCCTCTGTGGGTTAGGGTTTCCCCTTCACCCCTTTGTTCGCGGCCTCATGTTCTACTATGGGCTAGATTTTCACGATCTAGCCCCAAAATACTTCCTCCATGTCTCGGCGTTCATCACCATGTGCGAGGAATTTCTCCGCATCCCCCACACTTCGGCCTGTGGCTCAAGACCTTCAACATGAAGCCGAAGGTGGTCGACGGGGAGCACGCGGATTGTGGCAGAGCCATGGTGAGCAAGCTTCCTCATGATATCTGGCCTAAAAGGGGCCTTTGTGGATACCATCAAGACATGGTAGCAGGAGCGGTTCTATATTACCGAACCCCGTGGCACCAAGTGGGCGACCACTCCTGCATTTAGATCTGGACCCCCTCTGCGACTCACTTCATGGACCAACAAGGGTCCAGACAGGGGATCGACCGATGAGGTGCTGATGCTGCAAAAGCGCATCAAAAGTATCATAGAGAAGAACACCCTCCTTACTGACGTGATTCAGGTGATGCTCATCCGTCGAACCCTTCCTTGCCAGTGACGGCCTCTCCGTTTATGGGAGTTTAATTCGGAAGGGACACGAACTCTGCAACAATTCTTCGGCACGACGCACAAAGAGATCTAGAAATTTCTCTTTAAATCTCAAAAGTCGTGGCCGGAGACGTCTGAAGACGTTGGTCTTGACTGCAACCATCCACCCCCAGGTAAGGGCTAAGCTTCCGCCTATAGCTTGGTTTATTAATCCAGGGGATACACTAACCATTCCATCCTTTAAAAAGGTCTGGACAAATAAAGCGGAGCGGATCAGGTGTCCGCCCCCTCCCCGAAGGCTCAGCCGATTCCCTCCTAATGAGGATGCTGGTCCCGGCGCCATACGAGGTGCCAGTAAAAAAGGACAAGAAGAAGAAGAACAAGGAGGCCGAAAGTGGCCTCCACCACGAAGGTACCTTGGACGCTATGTCCGGAGGGACTGAGGCTCCCTCGTCTCACGAGGGAGACGAAAACAAGGACGAGGAGGAGGAAGAAGAAGATAAACCTCTTCTCAAAGGGAAAAAGAGGGCGGCCTCCGCAGACCCGGAAGCGAGGGCATCCGAAAGGGGAAAGTTATCCCTTTCGGATGACTCGGGTTCGGACACCGAGGATATCCCCAAGACCTGCCCCCGGACCAAGCCCCTTACTGAATCGTAAGTACCTGAGGACGCTTTACATACATCCGCTCCTTTATGAATTGTGAGAATAACATTAAATCACGTGTTTCAGTCCGGCCCGCGACCCTCCTCAACAATCCTCCTCGTAAGGGGATTTGCCGCCGGAGATGATGGAGAGCGAGACGTCTCCGCAAGTTTCCTCGCCCCCTAGGGCGGATGACATCGAGGTGTCATCACAGAGGATTTCTCCTGGTCGCCGAGAGGTGCAGGGGACCATCAATACGACACCGGAGGGTAATACCTCGCCGTTGAGGAAAAGGGGGACGCGACCCCCATGAAGACCGGGGATGGGGGCTGATACGTCTCCAACGTATCTATAATTTTTGATTGTTCCATGCTATTATATTATCTATTTTGGATGTTAATGGGCTTTATTTTACACTTTTATATTATTCTTGGGACTAACCTACTAACCGGAGGCCCGACCCAAATCGCTGTTTTTTGCCTATTTTAGAGTTTCGCCGAAAAGGAATATCAAACAGAGTCCAAACGGAATGAAACCTTCGGGAACATGATTTTCTCAACAAACGTGATCCAGGAGACTTGGAGTGGGCGTCAAGAAACAATCGAGGAGGCCACGAGGCAGGGGGGTGCTCCTACCCCCTAGGCGCGCCCTCCACCCTCGTGGGCCCCTCATTGCTCCACCGACGTACTTCTTCCTCCTATATATATCCACGTACCCCCAAACATCCAGGAGCACCACGAAAACCTAATTCCACCGCCGCAACCTTTTGTACCCGAGAGATCCCATCTTGGGGCCTTTTCCAGAGCCCCGCCGGAGGGGGCATTGATCTAGGAGGGCCTCTACATCAACTCCATGGCCTCTCCGGTGATGTGTGAGTAGTTTACTTCAGACCTTCGGGTCCATAGTTATTAGCTAGTTGGCTTCTTCTCTCTCTTTGGATCTCAATACAAAGTTCTCCTCGATCTTCTTGGAGATCTATTCGATGTAATCTTCTTTTACGGTGTGTTTGTCGAGATCCGATGAATTGTGGGTTTATGATCAAGTTTATCTATGAACAATATTTGAATCTTCTTTGAATTCTTTTATGTATGATTGGTTTATCTTTGCAAGTCTCTTCGAATTATCAGTTTGGTTTGGCCTACTAGATTGATCTTTCTTGCAATGGGAGAAGTGCTTAGCTTTGGGTTCAATCTTGCGGTGTCCTTTCCCAGTGACAGTAGGGGCAGCAAGGCACATATTGTATTGTTGCCATCGAGGATAAAAAGATGGGGTTTATATCATATTCTTACGGTGTTACTATGTTCTTATGAACTTAATACTCTAGATGCATGCTGGATAGTGGTCGATGTGTGGAGTAATAGTAGTAGATGCAGAATCGTTTCAGTCTACTTGTCTCGGACGTGATGCCTATATACATGATCATACCTAGATATTCTCATAACTATGCTCAATTCTATCAATTGCTCGACAGTAATTCGTTTACCCACCGTAATACTTATGCTCTTGAGAGAAGCCACTAGTGAAACCTATGGCTCCCGGGTCTATCTTCCATCATATTAATCTTCCAACACTTAGTTATTTCTATTCCCATTTATTTTACTTTGCATCTTTATTTCTCTTTATCATAAAAATACCAAAATTATTATCTTATCATATCTATCAGATCTCACTCTCGTAAGTGACCGTGAAGGGATTGACAACCCCTTTATCGTGTTGGTTGCGAGGTTCTTATTTGTTTGTGTAGGTGCATGGGACTCGAGCGTGTTCTCCTACTGGATTGATACCTTGGTTCTCAAAAACTGAGGGAAATACTTACGCTACTTTACTGCATCACCCTTTCCTCTTCAAGGGAAAACCAACACAGTGCTCAAGAGGTAGCAAGAAGGATTTCTGGCGCCGTTGCCGGGGAGATTCGCGCCAAGTCAAGTCAAGACTTGACTCCCAACAACGAGCCATTTCTGGCGCCGTTGTCGGGGAGTCTATGCACAAGTCAAGACATACCAAGTACCCATCACAAACTCTTATCCCTCACATTACATTATTTGCCATTTGCCTCTTGTTTTCCTCTCCCCCACTTCACCCTTGCCGTTTTATTCGCCCTCTCTTTTCTGTTTGTCGCTTTCTTGCTTGCCTTGTCATTATGGCTAGTCCTCTATCTTCTCTGTTGTCTCCCGAGAATAAAGTTCTTAATTTTAAGCAAAGGGAGGGAGAAAATCTAAAAGATGCTTGGTATTGAATTTGCAATGCTCAAAATATATCTACCAGGAGCAATTTACTTCCATTGTTCTCCGCAATTTTTATGTGGGCGCTACTCCTTGGTACAGATATATTCTTGATACCATTACCGGAGGGAATTTCTTGGGTAGCCATACTTTTGATTCTTATAATGCCATGATAGATTTGTTTGGCTCATCACCTCTTTTGGTTAATGGAACTATGTTAAATTTGGAACATGTGATGCAAAGGCTTGAAATTATTGAGAATAAAGTTGCTACTGTAGAGTTGATTGAGGATTTGGATAAAAAGATCCACAACCAAATTACCCAATATGGATCTAAGGTGGGATTTACTCTGAAAAAATTTAAGGAAAAAGAACCCATAGTTAATGAAAGAATAGATCAAGATTCTACTAGAATCGATAAACTTGAGGGAATTATCATCAACTTGGGGTCCACTTTTTCTTCCGTTGAAAATACTCCAAATCCTACTACCAAAATTTCCAAGCTTGTTTATGTTCCTAAAAATAAGGGTGAATCCTCTAGTAAGGAAACTGCGGATTTAAAATCAATAAGTGTTCATCCCAATCTTTTTGCTATCATTAAGGAACCGTTTGCTACAAATGACTTTCTTGATTTTGTGCCTAGGAGTTTGATAATTAATAAAAAGAAAGAAACTCCTCGGTGTTATAGGTGTCTTATTGAAGAATTTCCCACCAAAGATGGTAATACCTAGATCTATCCTTGCTTTTATGCCTAGCTAGGGGCGTTAAACGATAGCGCTTGTTGGGAGGCAACCCAATTTTATTTTTATTCCTTGATTTTTGCTCCTGTTTAGTAATAACTAATTTATCTAGCCTCTGTTTTGGTTGTGTTTTTTGTGTTTAATTAGTGTTTGTGCCAAGTAGAACCGTTGGGAAGACTTGGGGAAAGTCTTTTTGATCTTGCTGTAAAAAACAGAAACTTTAGCGCTCACGAGAATTGCTGCCATTTTTATTTGGAAAGTGCTATTTAGTTAATTATTTTTTCAGACTATTAATATATAAATTCCTCACATCAAGTAATGTATTTTAGAATTTTTGGTGTTCCAGAATTTTGCGTTAGTTACAGATTACTACAGACTGTTCTGTTTTTGACAGATTCTGTTTTTCGTGTGCTGTTTGCTTATTTTGATGAATCTATGGCTAGTAAAAGAGTTTGTAAACCATAGAGAAGTTGGAATACAGTAGGTTTAACACCAATATAAATAAAGAATGAGTTCATTACAGTACCTTGAAGTGGTGTTTTGTTTTCTTTCGCTAACGGAGCTCACGAGATTTTCTATTTAAGTTTTGTGTTGTGAAGTTTTCAAGTTTTGGGTAAAGATTTGATGGATTATGGAACAAGGAGTGGTAAGAGCCTAAGCTTGGGGATGCCCATGGCACCCCAAGGTAAAAATCAAGGGCACCAAAAATCCTAAGCTTGGGGATGCCCCGGAAGGCATCCCCTCTTTCGTCTTCGTCCATCGGTAACTTTACTTGGAGCTCTATTTTTATTCGCCACATGACATGTGTTTTGCTTGGAGCGTCTTGTATGATTTGAGTCTTTGCTTTTTTAGTTTACCACAATCATACTTTCTGTACACACCTTTTGAGAGAGACTCACATGGTTTGAAATTTATTACAATACTCTATGTGCTTCACTTATATCCTTTTGAGCTATATAGTTTTTACTCTAGTGCTTCACTTATATCTTTTAGAGCACGGTGGTGGTTTTATTTTATAGAAATAATTGATCTCTCATGCTTCACTTATATTATTTTGAGAATCCTTTAGAACAACATGGCAATTTTCTTTTAGGCATAATAAAAACTTTCATATAAGTGCATTGAATACTAAGAGAAGTTTGATACTTGATGATTGTTTTGAGATATGGAGATAGTGATATCAAAGTTGTGCTAGTTGGGTAGTTGTGAATTTGAGAAATACTTGTGTTGAAGTTTGCAGTTCCGTAGCATGCACGTATGGTAAATGTTGTGTAACAAATTTGAAACATGAGGTGTTATTTGATTGTCTTCCTTATGAGTGGCGGTCGGGGACGAGCGATGGTCTTTTCCTACCAATCTACCCCCTAGGAGCATACGCGTAATACTTGGTTTTTGATGACTTGTAGATTTTTGCAATAAGTATGTGAGTTCTTTATGACTAATGTTGAGTCCATGGATTATACGCACTCTCACCCTTCCATCATTGCTAGCCTCTTCGGTACCGTGCATTGCCCTTTCTCACCTTGAGAATTGGTGCAAACTTTGCCGGTGCATCCAAATCCCGTGATACGATACGCTCTATCACACATAAAACTCCTATTATCTTCCTCAAAACAGCCACCATACCTACCTATTATGGCATTTCCATAGCCATTCTGAGATATATTGCCATGCAACTTTCCACCGTTCCGTTTATTATGACACGCATCATCATTGTCATATTGCCTTGCATGATCATGTAGTTGACATCGTATTTGTGGCAAAGCCACCGTTCATAATTGTTTCATACATGTCACTCATGAGTCATTGCACATCCCGGTACACCGCCGGAGGCATTCATATAGAGTCATATCTTGTTCTTGTATCGAGTTGTAATCATTGAGTTGTAAATAAATAGAAGTGTGATGATCATCATTAATAGAGCATTGTCCCCCGCCCCCAAAAAATAAAGACCAAAAAAAAGAAGGCCCAAAAGAAAAAAAGAGAATAAAAAGGGGCAATGCTACTATCCTTTTTCCACACTTGTGCTTCAAAGTAGCACCATGATCTTTATGATAGAGAGTCTCTTGTTTTGTCATTTTCATATACTAGTGGGAATTTTTCATTATAGAACTTGGCTTGTATATTCCAACAATGGGCCTCCTCAAGTTCCCTAGGTCTTCATGAGCAAGCAAGTTGGATGCACACCCACTTAGTTTCTTTTGTTGAGCTTTCATACATTTATAGCTCTAGTGCACCCGTTGCATGGCAATCCCTGCTCCTTGCATTGACATCAATTGATGGGCATCTCCCTAGCCCATTGATTAGCCGCGTAGATGTGAGACTTTCTCTTTTTTTTGTCTTCTCCACATAATCCCCTTCATTCTATTCTATTCCACCCATAGTGCTACATACATGGCTCACGCTCATGTATTGCGTGAAAGTTGAAAAAAGTTTGAGATTACTAAAGTGTGAAACAATTTTTTGGCTTGTCATCGGGGTTGTGCATGATGAGAGCATTCTTGTGTGACAAAAATGGAGCATGACCAAACTATATGATTTTGTTGGGATGAACTTTCATTGGCCATGTTATTTTGAGAAGACATGATTGCTTAGTTAGTATGCTTGAAGTATTATTATTTTTATGTCAATATTAAACTTTTATCTTGAATTGGATCTCAACATTCATGCCACAATAAAGAAAAATTACATTGAGAAATATGTTAGGAAGCATTCCACATCAAAAATTCGGTTTTTATCATTTACCTACTCGAGGACGAGCAGGAATTAAGCTTGGGGATGCTTGATACGTCTCCAATGTATCTATAATTTTGATTGTTCCATGCTATTATATTATTTGTTTTGGATGTTAATAGGCTTTATTTTACACTTTTATATTATTTTTGGGACTAACCTACTAACCGGAGGCCCGGCCCAAATTGCTGTTTTTTTTGCCTATTTTAGAGTTTCACCGAAAAGGAATATCAAATGGAGTCCAAACGGAATGAAACCTTCGGGAACATGATTTTCTCAACAAACATGATCTAGGAGACTTGGAGTGGGCGTCAAGAAACAATCGAGGAGGCCACGAGGCAGGGGGCGTGCCTACCCCTCCTAGGCGCGCCCTTGATAATCCCCAAGTGCAGGGAATCATCGTAGAAATTTCCAAAGGTGGAAGTGATAAGTATGGAGTGTCGAACCCACAAGGAGCTAAAGGTAAGATCAATATTCTCTCAAGCCCTATCTTCCACTGATATGACTCTAAGTACACCGAACGTTTGCTTCCAACTAGAAACGAGGAATAAAACTATGCCGTGGGTATGAAGGGGATGACTTTGTATGATACCGGAGAGGTAAAATATGAAAGTAGGTGCTGTTATCATAAAGTTAGAATATATTACTAAATATTATAAATAGCTAGTGTGGAATAATGGTGGATCGGTGTGCGGAATTGTCCTAGGCAATTGTTAACAAGACCGGTAATCACTATTGCAGTTTCATATGAGGGAGAGGCATAAGCTAACATACTTTCTCTACTTGGATCATATGCACTTATGATTGTAACTCTAGCAAGCATCCGCAACTACTAAAGATCATTAAGGTAAAACCCAACCATAGCATTAAAGCATCAAGTCGTCTTTATTCCCATACACAACAACCCCCTTACTCGGGTTTGTGTTTCAGTCACTCACGCAACCCACTATAAGCAAATCATAAATGTATTGCAATACCCTATATCGGGAATCCCTCACGCTTGCACGACACGGAGGGCACCATAGGACAACACCATAGTAAAACATACAACTCATACCAATCTAGATCATTAATCAGCCCAAAGACAAAGGATATCTACTCAAAACATCATAGGATGGCAACACATCATTGGATCATAATATGTGGCATAAATCACCATGTTCAAGTAGGGATTACATTGGGGTGCGGGAGAGTGGACCGCGTAAAAGAGATGAGGATGGTGATGATGATGAAGACGATCACCGCAGCGATGATTCCCCTCCCAATGGCACTCCGGCGCCACCAAGAGAGAGGAGGAGAGGTTCTCCCCCTTGTGCTTCCTCCTCCATGACCTCCCCCCTAGATGGGGAGAGGTTCTCCCTCTGGTCCTTGTCCTTCATGGTGATGATAGCCCCTCCGGGATCCTCCTCCATGCCCTCCGGTGATGATGGCCCCCTTCGGCAGGGTGCCAGAGAGGGCCTAGATTGGTTTTCGGTGGCTACGGAGGCTTCTGGCAGCGGAACTCCCGATCTAGGTTAATTTTCCGAGGTTTCTGTATTTATAGGAATTTTTGGCGTCGGTCTCACATCAAGGAGGTGCCCGAGGCGTCCACGAGGCAGGCCCACGCGCCTGGGGGGAGGGGGGGTGGGCGCCCCCCCGCCCTCGTGGACGCCCCGGGACTCTCTTGGCCCAACTCTTTTACTTCGGGGTCTTCTTTTGGTCCTTAAAAAATTATCAAAAATTGGCACATCAATTGGACTCCGTCTGATATTCCTTTTCTTTAAACTCAAAAACAAGGAAAAAGCAGAAACTGGCACTGGGCTCTAGGTTAATAGGTTAGTCCCAAAAACCATATGAAAGAGCATATAAATGCATATAAAACATCCAAGGTTGATAATATAATAGCATGAATACTTCATAATATAGATACATTGGAGACGTATCAGCCCTCCACCCTCGTGGGCCCCTCGTTGTTCCACCGACGTACTTCTTCCTCCTATATATATCCACCTACCCCCCCCCAAACATCCAGGAGCACCACGAAAACCTAATTCCACCGCCGCAACCTTCTGTACCCGAGAGATCCCATCTTGGGGCCTTTTCCGGAGCTCTGCCGGAGGGGGCATTGATCACGGAGGGCCTCTACATCAACTCCATGGACTCTCCGGTGATGTGTGAGTAGTTTACTTCAGACCTTCGGGTCCATAGTTATTAGCTAGATGGCTTCTTCTCTCTCTCTCGTTGGATCTCAATACAAAGTTCTCCTCGATCTTCTTGGAGATCTATTCGATGTAATCTTCTTTTGAGGTGTGTTTGTCGAGATCCGATGAATTGTGGGTTTATGATCAAGTTTATCTATGAACAATATTTGAATCTTCTCTGAATTCTTTTATGTATGATTGGTTTATCTTTGCAAGTCTCTTCGAATTATCAGTGTGGTTTGGCCTACTAGATTGATCTTTCTTGCAATGGGAGAAGTGCTTAGCTTTGGGTTCAATCTTGTGGTGTCATTTACTAGTGACAGTAGGGGCAGCAAGGCACGTATCGTATTGTTTCCATCGAGGATAAAAAGATGGGGTTTATATCATATTGCATGAGTTTATCCCTCTACATTATGTCATCTTGCTTAAGGCGTTACTATGTTCTTATGAACCTATTACTCTAGATGCATGCTGGATAGCAGTCGATGTGTGGAGTAATAGTAGTAAATGCAGAATCGTTTCGGTCTACTTGTCTCGGACATGATGTCTATATACATGATCATACCTAGATACTCTCATAACTATGCTCAATTCTATCAATTGCTCGAGAGTAATTCGTTTACCCACCGTAATACTTATGCTCTTGAGAGAAGCCACTAGTGAAACCTATGGCCCCCGGGTCTATCTTCCATCATATTAACCTTCCAACACTTAGTTATTTCTATTGCCGTTTATTTTACTTTGCATCTTTATTTCTCTTTATCATAAAAATATCAAAAATATCATCTTATCATATCTATCAGATCTCACTCTCGTAAGTGACCGTGAAGGGATTGATAACCCCTTTATCGCGTTGGTTGCGATGTTCTTATTTCTTTGTGTAGGTGCGTGGTACTCGATCGTGATCTCCTACTAGATTGATACCTTGGTTCTAAAAAACCGAGGGAAATACTTACGCTACTTTACTGCATCACCCTTTCCTCTTCAAGCGAAAACCAACGCAGTGCTCAAGAGGTAGCAGGGGGCCTGGATTGTTCGGCCCCAGCCAAATACCGCTCCAGAGACAGATCAGGAGTCGAGTGAGCGGGCCCCTTCAAGGGAGGGGGAGCGCCTATTCTTGCGGCGACCCCCATGAATCCGGAGGCTCCGAACATGCTAAGGGATGGACAGCGAAGTGCGTCCGTCTCGGAGGAGCACCGTACCTTGATGGGTACGGTGGCTGAGAAGATTCAGTCCGCTAAAAGCGGGCTGCATGAAGCCTTTACGAGCCTGCTAACATGCTTCGAGGTATGCGATGTAATGTCTTTAGCCACTTTCCATATGGAAAATATGCCTGTATATGGATAGTAGCCCCTGAGACTTTGGTCGGCCTAGGAAGAAGGGCGAACAAAGGATCTATATATATCTGCAGGAAGTAATATACTTATTTGGCTGAAAAAACAGGCTTCGCTGTTAGCGGCAACCGCCCAGGTCGCGGAGGTTTCTGAACTGAAAGGACAACTAAAGCAGGCCGATGAGGACATCGTCCTTATTAACAAGCGGCTCGACGAGGCACAGGGTATGCTGCGAACACCCCGTTTGTGCCTATATGAATGTGCGAATGCCAAGTTAAAACTTGGACTTTGTTATATGTGAAATTGCAGATGGTGCTGCTGAGGTCGAGACCCTCAGGGGTGAACTTGCCCGGGCCAAGGAGCAGGCGAGAGTGAGCAATGCGGCTGCTGATAAAGCGGTTACAGATTTCAAGGCCGAACAGGCCACCCGGCGCCAGGTCGAGGAGCGGGTATCCGTAGTAGAGCAAGAGCTCAAGGACGCCGCCCGCAAGTGCAAGTCTCTCGAGGAGGAGAATAAAGCCAAGGTGACCGAGCTCGCCAAGGCCCTTCAGGAGGCCAAAGAGGCACAGTCCGAATCTAGGGCAGTTCGCGAGGAGATCCGGCAGGCCGGACTAATAGCGGCTGGTAAGCCCTTTCTTTTACAGACCAAGTTTGGCGATCAGAGATATGCCTTGCTTAATCGACTGTGGAGTTCTCCAGATGCTTTTGCGGATCTTCCGAAGAGTGCCGCCGACGCCGCGCAATTCTTCCAATCTCAGGAGGGACATGCGACGGAGAAGCTGTTTTGGTCACAGTTCGCGGTGCGGGAGCGCCTAGCGTTGCTGAACGACCAAATGGCGCAATGGGCTGAGCTGCATAAGATGTCCGGAGAGGCCATGAAGGACGTCATAGTTCGGCTATGGCCAGTCGAACCCATTCCGAGCAGCTATTTCGGCCTGGCGCGGTGACTCGTCGATGCAGTGCCCCGAATCGACACAATCAAGCGGTCGGTGTGCATAGAAGGTGCACGGATGGCCCTCGCTCGCGTAAATATGCACTGGGCGAATATGAAGGCTGTCGAAGTGGCTGTTGAGGGCCCTCCCGGAGGCAAGAACCACCGCACGCCGGAGCGATATTTAGAGGACGTCCTAGAGGGTGCCCGCTTGATAGAGGGTCAATGCTCAAAGGACATTATGTTCGAATAAATGTACCCGAATTGTCTGAACTTTTTATTATATATAAAGGCATTGTAATATATTTGTGCCTTTGTCCTAAAGTTCTTTCCTCCTGTGCGGCCGTTTTTGTATTCCTGAGAGTTTTCCAGTTGTTGGCTTCGGCCCCCATGTAGATACTGCGGGGGTGTTCAGAATAGCACATGATCACACTTAACCCAACGTCTTGGTCTGTGAAGGAGGTATCAGTGTGGCGAACCAGGCAATCGGACTATGTGGCTTGACCACTCTCACTTAGTCATAGGAGTTTGACGATGGGGCTAGAAGATAGCCCCTGGTATGTACGCGGCTATCCGGATGCGGATGTGTTACGTATGTGACCGGAAAAGTGGTCCTTCGTGTAATACGGAAACAATCGCTAAAGATTTTAGTAAGTCACCGAGTGGCTGACCAGCTCTCGCCGCATCATAACAGTCAGTTTTTGGCTTTCTCTACTGAGGTGCTTGACCGAACGAACCAGAAACACAATCACAGTACTTCTCCCTTTACTACCCTAGACGAACAAACGGAACGTAAGGTAGCAAACACAGGAGCCGGGCAACCCAACTATTGATCAAAGACATGATTCGAAGCTGATGCATATAATGCCAAGCTGGGGACACCGAATTGTGCTATAAAGCTATTCGGGCTTTTGTGTGGCGACACATGTGTGGCTGATAACCCACAAGTATAGGGGATCGCAACAGCTTTCGAGGGTAGAGTATTCAACCCAAATTTATTGATTCGACACAGAATATTCTCAAGTATTATCAGCTGAGTTGTCAATTCAACCACACCTGGAAACTTAGTATCTGCAGCAAAGTGTTAAGTAGCACGGTAATATGATAGTGGTGGTAGCGGCAACAAAAGTAAAGACAACAAAAGTAATGTTTTTGGTATTTTGTAGTGATTGTAACAGTAGCAGCGGGAAAGTAAATAAGCGAGAGCCAGTATATGGAAAACTCATAGGCACCGGATCAGTGATGGATAATTATGCCGGATGCGGTTCATCATGTAACAGTCATAACATAGGGTGACACAGAACTAGCTCCAATTCATCAATATAATGTAGGCATGTATTCCGTATATAGTCATACATGCTTATGGAAAAGAACTTGCATGACATCTTTTGTCCTACCCTCCCGTGGCAGCGGGGTCCTATTGGAAACTAAGGGATATTAAGGCCTCCTTTTAATAGAGAACCGGAACAAAGCATTAGCACATAGTGAATACATGAACTCCTCAAACTATGGTCATCACCGGGAGTGGTCCCGATTATTGTCACTTCGGGGTTGCCGGATCATAACACATAGTAGGTGACTATAGACTTGCAAGATAGGATCAAGAACTCACATATATTCATGGAAACATAATAGGTTCAGATCTGAAATCATGGCACTCGGGACCTAGTGACAAGCATTAAGCATAGCAAAGTCATAGCAACATCAATCTCAGAACATAGTGGATACTAGGGATCAAACCCTAACAAAACTAACTCGATTACATGATAAATCTCATCCAACCCATCACCGTCCAGCAAGCCTACGATGGAATTACTCACGCACGGCGGTGAGCATCATGAAATTGGTGATGGAGGATGGTTGATGATGACGATGGCGACGAATCCCCCTCTCCGAAGCCCCGAACGGACTCCAGATCAGCCCTCCCGAGAGGTTTTAGGGCTTGGCGGCGGCTTCGTATCGTAAAACACGATGATTTCTTCTCTCTTATTTTTTTCTCTCCAAAAGCAAATATATAGAGTTGGAGTTGGCGTCGGAGGGCATCCAGGGGGCCCACGAGGTAGGAGGGCGCGCCCTAGGGGGGGGGCACCCTCCCACCCTCGTGAGAAGGGTGTGGGCCCCTTGGTCTTCATCTTTGGCGAGTATTTTTTATTATTTTTTCTAAGATGTTCCATGGAGTTTCAGGTCATTCCGAGAATATTTGTTTTCTGCACATAAAACAACACCATGGCAATTCTGCTGAAAACAACGTCAGTCTGGGTTAGTTCCATTCAAATCATACAAGTTAGAGTCCAAAACAAGGGCAAAAGTGTTTGGAAAAGTAGATACGACGGATACGTATCAACTCCCCCAAGCTTAAACCCTTGCTTGTCCTCAAGCAATTCAGTTGACAAACTGAAAGAAAGAAAGACTTTTACAAACTCTGTTTGCTCTTGTTGTTGTAACTATGTCAAGCCAGCATTCAAGTTTTCAGCATAGATCATAACTAACCACATTTGCAATAATTCTCAGGTCTCATAATTACTCATATCAATAGCATAATCAACTAGCAAGTCATAATAATAAATCTCGGATGACAACACTTTCTCAAAACAATCATAATATGATATAACAAGATGGTATCTCGCTAGCCCTTTCTGAGACCGCAAAACATAAATGCAGAGCACCTTTAAATATCAAGGACTGACTAGACATTGTAATTCATGGTAAAAGAGATCCAATCATAGTCATACCCAATATAAATTAACAGTGATGAATGCAAACGACAGCTGTGCTCTCCAGCTAGTGCTTTTTAATAAGAGGGTGATGACTCAACATAAAAGTAAATGGATAGGCCCTTCGTAGAGGGAAGCAGGGATTTGTAGAGGTGACAGAGCTCGGTTTTGAAATAGAGATAAATTGTATTTTGAGCGGTATACTTTCATTGTCAACGTAACAACTAAGAGATGGCGATATCTTCCATGCTAAACACATTATAGACGGTTCCCAAACAGAATGGTAAAGTTTATACTCCCCCTCCACCGACAAGCATCAATCCATGGCTTGCTCGAAACAACGAGTGCCTTCAACATACATCAGGTCCCAGGGGGAGTTTTGTTTGCAATTAATTTTGATTTAGTTTGCATAAAGCATGGGACTGGGCATCCCGGTGACCAGCGATTTATCTCGTGAGTGAGGAGCGGAGTCCACTCCTCTTGACAATAACCCGCCTAAGACGGAAGATAAGGACAACCTTGGTTGATACATGCGCTATTCGAGCATACAAAACAGAATGTTTATTTGAAGGTTTAGAGTTTGGCACATACAAATTTGCTTGGAACGGCAGGTAGATACCGCATATAGGAAGGTATGGTGGACTCATCTGGAATAACTTTGGGGTTTAAGGGATTGGATGCACAAGCAGTATTCCCGCTTAGTACAAGTGAAGGCTAGCAAAAGACTGGGAAGCAACCAACTAGAGAGCGACAACAGCCATGTACATGCATTAAAATTAATAAACATTGGATGCAAGCATGAGTAGGATATAATCCACCATGAACATAAATATTGTGAAGGCTATGTTGATTTTGTTTCAACTACATGCGTGAACATGTGCCAAGTTAAGTCACTTAAATCATTCAAAGGAGGATACCACCCCATCATACCACATCATAACCATCTCAATAGCATGTTGGCACACAAGGTAAATCATTATAACTCATAGCTAATCAAGCATGGCACAAGCAACTATGATCTCTAATTGTCATTGCAAACATGTTTATTCATAATAAGTTGTATCAAGAACGAGGGACTCATCATATTTACAAAAACAAAAGAGGTCGAGTTCATACCAGCTTTTCTCATCTCAGTCAGTCCATCATATATCATCATAATTGCCTTTCACTTGCACGACCGAACGGTGCGAATAATAATAAGAGTGTACGTGCATTGGACTAAGCTGGAATCTGCGAGCATTCAATAAACAGGAGAAGACAAGGCAATATGGGCTCTTGGTTAAATCAACAGTAATGCATATAAGAGCCACTTCAACAATTTAATTACGGTCTTCTCCTACTGACCCCCAAAGAAAAGAAAAGAAATAAAACTATTTACACGGGAAGGCTCCCAACAAGCAAAAGAAGAACGGGAAATATTTTTGGGTTTTCTTTTTAATTATTACTACTACAGCACAAAAATAAACTACTACTAAATTTTTTGGTTTTTCTTAAGGTTTAACAAACACACAAGAAGAAAGCAGGAAAAAGAAAATAAACTAGCATGGATATTACAGTGAAAGAGTATGAGTACCGACATTTAGCAATGAGTGTGTGTGAACATAAATGTAATGTCGGTGAGAAATACGTACTCCCCCAAGCTTAGGCTTTTGGCCTAAGTTGGTCTATGGCCACGGCTGGCCTGGCGGATATCCATAATAATAGTTGTTGGGGTCATACTGTGATGAGGAATAGTTGGGATCATATTGATGTGCAGCGGTTATCGCCTGCTGAGCTGCAACATGGAGTCGAGCTGCCTCCGCTCTCCTCTCGTACTCTTCTGCCTCCTCTCTGGTAATAACATATCTTCTTTTTGTCTGTGAATCAAAGAAGGCAGGAGCAGGGAGAGTAATACGGAAAACACATCGTTTGTCAAAAATTAAACGATATAAGAGAGGTGATTCAGGCCTCTCGACAAACTGGTGCGAAGCCATAGAGTCATAATCTAAATATGCAGGAGGCAACTCCGTATCACCCTCACGAATGTCTATCTCAATAAAATGAGCTAAGCGGGTTGCATAAATTCCTCCAAAGAAATCTCCATTATGTCTATTATGATGCAACCTACGAGCTACAATGGCTCCCATATGATAAGATTGGTCTCCTAACACAACACTCCTAAGAATGCCAAGATCAGGGACACACATATGACATGCTTCATCCTTAGCATTTATGCATCTACCGATGAAGAGAGCAAAATAATGTATAACAGGAAAGTGAATGCTCCCTATGGTAGCCTGCGTTATATCTCTAGATTCCCCCACAGTTATACTAGCCAGAAAGTTTCTAAATTCAGATTTAGGGGGATCCCTAATACTGCCCCATGATGAAAGTTTGCAAGCAGAAGTGAAATCCTCTAAGTCCATGGTATAATATTTCTCATAGAGATCAAACATGACTGAAGGAGAATTACGCGATGATGAATACTCAAACCTCCTCACAAAGGAACTTGTGAGATCATCATACTGGGGGCATTTGTTAGCCTCAAAATCCTCAAGACCGGCATTGCACAAATATGCTTTGAATTCTTCTTTAATTCCCGCACGGTTCATAAAATTTTCCGACGGCCATTCGCAAGGCCGTACTGGAGCGTCTCTTGGTGGATCCTCGTCAGCATCGCGCATAGCAATCCTGGGTCCTTCTTCTTAGAGGAACCACCTTGGAACATCTTCCTAAGCATATTGTTTTTCTCTGAAAGATTCTAAATTTTTTAGTAACTTCAAACAAAAGTGAACCAACTTCAATAAAACTGATAGCAACTACTCCTACAAGTGCCTAGAGCCTAAATCAAGCATTAGAGCTACTTGGGACATGCAAGCTCAAGAACATGGTCACCTATGCAGCACAAATTTGCAAAGAATAAAGCACTAGAACAAAAACTAATTGGACCAATGGAGGAGTCACATACCAAGGAACAATATCCCCAAGCAGTTTTGCGAGAGGTGCTTTGAGCAAGCAGATCGAAAATCACAGCAAAAGTGCCTGGAACTCGTGCTTGAGTTGGTTTTTCGGGTTTGTGTGAGACAGAGGAAGAAGATGGGTGCTGGGATAAGTGGAGGAGGGCCACCATGGGCCCACAAGGCAGGGGGCGCGCCCTAGAGGGGGGGGGGCGCCCACCACCCTCATGGCCAGGTGGAAGCTCCTCCCGCGGTAATTTTTGCACAGTAAATCCTCAAATATTCCGGAAAAAATCATATTAAATTGGCATGTCATTCTGAGGACTTTTATTTTCGGGATATTTTTATATTGCACGGATAAGTCAGGAAAGAGACGGAAAAATACTATTTTTACTTTGTTTAATATAAATAATAGAAAGTAAAAGTGGGGTACAGAGGGTTGTGCTTCTAGTTTCATCCATCTCATGCTCATCAAAAAGAATCCACTAACAAGGTTGATCAAGTCTTGTTAACAAACTCATTCCAATAATCATGAAACCGGAGAAATTTCGAATAACACTAAGTTACCTCAACGGGATATGCACATCCCGAATAATAAGTATATCATATTTCTTCTTGACAGTAGGAAGAGGAAATTCAAAACCTCCAAATATAATCGATGGAATTTTTCCAATAGAGTTGATACTATGAACTTGAGGTTGTTTCCTCGGAAAGTGTACCGTATGCTCATTACCATTAACATGAAAAGTGACATTGCCTTTGTTGCAATCAATAACAGCCCCTGCGATATTAAGAAAAGGTCTTCCAAGAATAATAGATATACTATCATCCTCGGAAATATCAAGTATAACAAAGTCCGTTAATATAGTAACATTTGCAACTGCAACAGGCACATCCTCACAAATACCGACAGGTATAGCAGTTGATTTATCAGCCATTTGCAAAGATATTTCAGTAGGTGTCAACTTATTCAAGTCAAGTCTACGATATAAAGAGAGAGGCATAACACTAACACCGGCTCCAGGATCACATAAAGCAGTTTTAATATAATTTCTTCTAATGGAGCAAGGTATAGTAGGTACTCCGGGGTCTCCAAGTTTCTTTGGTATTCCACCCTTAAAAGTATAATTAGCAAGCATGGTGGAAATTTCAGCTTCCGGTATCTTTCTTTTATTAGTAATGATATCTTTCATATATTTAGCATAAGGATTTGTTTTGAGCACATCAGCTAATCTCATACGCAAAAAGATAGGCCTAATCATTTCAGCAAAGCGCTCAAAATCCTCGTCATCCTTTTTCTTGGATGGTTTCGGAGGAAAAGGCATGGGTTTCTGAACCCAAGGTTCCCTTTCTTTACCATGTTTCCTAGCAACAAAGTCTCTTTTATCATAACGTTGATTCTTTGATCATGGGTTATCAAGATCAACTGCAGGTTCAATTTCTACATCTTTATCATTACTAGGTTGAGCATCATCATCATCATTAATATTTTCATTAGGTTCATGTTCATTACCAGATTGTGTTTCAGCATCACACATAGAAATATCATTTGGATTATCAGGTGGTTCAGCAATAGGTTCACTAGAAGTTTGCACAGTTCTATCATTTTTCTTCTTCTTCTTCTTCTTCTTCTTAGAAGAACTAGGAACATCAATATTATTTCTTTGAGAATCTTGCTCGATTCTCTTAGGGTGGCCTTCAGGATACAAAGGTTCCTGAGTCATTCTACCAGTTCTAGTAGCCACTCTAAGAGCATAATCATTTTTCTTACTATTCATTTCATCAAGCACTTCTTTTTGAGCCTTAAGTACTTGTTCTACTTGAGTGGTAACCATAGAAGCATGTTTGCTAACAAGTTTAAGTTCACCTTTAATATTATCCATATAATCACCCAAACGTCTAATCATATAAGCATTTTCTTTTAATTGTCTACCAAAATAAGCATTGAAGTCGTCTTGCTTAAACATAAAGTTATCAAACTCATCTAAGCACTGACTAGCAATTTTAGTAGGAGGGACTTCAGCTTTATCATATCTATAGAGAGAATTTACCTTTACTACCTGTGTCGGGATATCGGGATCAGGAGTGTAACACCCTGGATGTAACTTACCCAATTTGTACTCCAACTCTTGCCGTTTCCGGCGTTAAGTTATTTTATTTTCTCGGGTTCAGGTCTTTGCCTCCGTGTGTTGTTATCGTTGTCATGCATCTCATATCATGTCATCATGTGCATTGCATTTGCATACGTGTTCATCTCATGCATTCGAGCATTTTCCCCGTTGTCCGTTTTGCATTCCGGCACTTCGTTCTCCTCCGGTGGTCATTTCTACCTTTCTTTCGTGTGTGGGGATTAAATATTTCCGGATTGGACCGAGACTTGCCAAGCGGCCTTGGTTTACTACCGGTAGACCGCCTGTCAAGTTTCGTACAATTTGGACTTCGTTTGATACTCCAACGGTTAACCGAGGGACCGAAAAGGCCTCGTGTGTGTTGCAGCCCAACACCCCTCCAAGTTGGCCCAAAACCCACCTAAACCCTCTCCATCATCTAGAGCGTTCGATCACGATCGCGTGGCCAAAAACCGCACCTCATTTGGACTCTCCTAGCTCCTCCTATGCCTATTTAAAGACCCCTCCGAAATTCTCTTTCTTCCTCTCCCGAAACCCTAATTGTCTTCCACCTCTCGCCGCCGGACACGTCCGATTCGGGCCGGACGTGTCCGACTTTCCCCGCTGCCGCCACGTGTCGCCGCCCCGTT